>NC_134826.1:30430359-30495922 GCF_004210375.1 Tachypleus tridentatus | reverse complement strand
AAAAGACTTCTAAATCTAATATTAATATTCCGTGAATATTCCGCAACTCGTCAGACATGACTCAAGTGTCTTATTTTCCATATATGCTATTATATGGTGTGGTTTGTGATTTGAAAGACTTTTTTTTAGGTTAGACTACCATACACTTTATACATTTCAACTCTGTTGTACTTTTAGATTTTGTACATTATTCTGAAATTACCCTATTTTACACATTCTTCTGAAGTTATCTATATTACACATTACTCTAAGGTTAGGCTACTTTAAACATTGTTCCTAGGTTAGCTTATCCTACATTTTTAACATTGTTACAAAGTTAACTTTGCACATTAATATGAGGTTAGACTACATCTACTTTACATATTGTTCTTAAGTTAGCCTACTGCACACTTTAGATTATATAGAGGTTTCTGAGGTTAAGTTTCTTTATACTTCACACAGTGTTCTTCTAAAGTTAAATTAATTTACACATAATTGTGACGTTAGAGCACCTTATACATTGTTTAGGTGTTATCCTACCATACAGTTTACACTTATCTAGGAGTAAACAACTGTAAAAAAATATACAACAATATAGCCGCCCACCAGTTAGTTTTGTAGTGTTTGCATTTAGAAATTGAGATAAGGGAGGCAAATGTATACATGATTTTATATAACCTACTGTTTCAAGAAAAATAGCGCAAGCTACAAGAAAGATTGAGATTTCTTTACAGTTGACGGACCGGCATGGCCAGATGGGTTAAGGCGTTCGACTCGTAATCTGAGAGTCGCGGGTTCGAATCCCAATCGCATCAAACATGCTTGCTCTTTCAGCCGTGGGGGCGTTATAATGTTACGGTCAATCCCACTATTCGTTGATAAAAGAGTAGCCCAAGAGTTGGCGGTGGATGGTGATGACTAGCTGCCTTCACTCTGGTCTTACACTACTAAATTAGGGACGACTAGCGGAAATAGCTCTTGAGTAGCTTTACGCGAAATTAAAAAAAATAAAACAAACTTTCCGGTTGAAAACTTAATTTTTAGAAATCTATACCATTGTGCGAATATTTTATCTAAACATTCCTAAACTGATGTATATCATCTTTGTAAAATTTTCGTCGCGTTAAAGCAGTTTACTTGATGGTGGATCACTTTTTAAAAAGATATTATTATAGTTTTGCGGTACAGGTTTAGGATCAATTATCCATTCACAATAATTTATAGATAAACAAATTATTGTAAATATTGTTCATTTATAGGACCAACCAAGATATATACCAAGATTTATAAATGTCAGAAAAACTAATACTTATAAGAGCAAAAGAAAATAAAACTATAAATTTAGCTTTTCTTTCTATAAATACATTTTTAAAATCGTTTTGAAGGTCTTTTACCAAATCCTACAACAAATATAACATTGAAGTAGATTCAATACACATGAAAGAGCTCGATTTATGTCTACTTCAAAAAAGTTTTTCTCATTTCGTTAAAAGGGATTTTTAAAACGTAAGATGACAAAAGCTCTTTCAAAATCGCGACGCTGTAGTATGTTACCATTTAACGCTTATTTAACAAAGAGGATTTATTTTAAAATTTCATTTCATTTTCTATAGCAATTTTACTACATTTAAATATACTAATCAGTTTATGTCGTTGATATTAAAACGTGGAACCATCACGAATGCTAATTATTCCGTACATCAAGTATGATTCCCTTTTTCACTGTTTTTCAGATCGAAGCCATTTATTTAGTATCATGATGATGGTAAAGAACGAGCCTTCAACAAAACAGCCTCGTCTTCAGGAAATCCAACCCCGCAGTTTTTCCAAAGAGAAATGGTTTTCGTTCCTGATGTTGTAACCTCTTTTCCCCACTTTCCTAGCCAGACCGAAGATTGGGCAAACCATATCAATGTGCCAGTCAATCTGACACCACAACTAAAATCCTTAAATCTCTTTTCTGAAAGGAAACAACGTGAGTTTATTCCGGACTCCAAAAAGGACGACAGCTACTGGGACAGACGAAGAAGGAATAATGAGGCAGCTAGAAGGTCACGCCAGAAACGTCGTTTAAATGATTTGGTGCTTGAAAGCAAAGTATTGAGTTGACTAAGGAAAATATCATCCTAAGAGCCGAGTTAGGAGCTATTAGAGACCGTTATTGTATTTCAACGGAAACATTACCAAATCCTGATAAAGTACAGCTCACCTCCTGCGCTGAGGTACTTGACCAATGCTCTCTAGTTCCTAGCATTAATTCTACCAACGTCACTGACACGTCTACCTTTGTTAATGTTCAAGACATGCTCAGCTTAACATCTTGCCTTAATACTACGTCTAATCAGTCTAGTGCACAGTCAATCTCTGTGATGAGACCAGTTCCAAAAGTACCCAGTGACAGTGATTGTGATTACATCACTAACAATGACACCACTCTTGCTTCTCCAATCAAACACTAACACATCTAACAACTGTCCAACTCTAAATCGTAGTTCATCTCTCCCTCCTCTAGCTTCACGAAGTCCTCCTGTTGACCAAGAGTCTGTTAGTTCTCCTAGTTCCTGGTCATCAATAGATGACAGTTCTCAAACTAGTACCAGCGGACATTCCCTTACTTCTTTCTCCCTACCTCATAAATTGAGACATAAGTTTCACCTCGGAGAGCGAGAAAAGCATCATAATTCACTTAGTCCAACAGATAGTGGTCGGAGTAGTAGACGTGATAGCAGCAGCACCCGAGAAGACCTATCTTCTATTTCTTCTGATGGGGACAGCACTGGAAGTAATGATAACCACAGTCTCAGTTCTACAGATATCAAGTTGAATAATCGGTCTCAAAGACGATCCACTCACAAGGATAATCGTCATTTACTACAAACTGAAAACTCTCAGCTCCGCTCCGAACTCCAAAGATTAGCCTCAGAAGTAGAAAACTTACTGGACGTAATGATTCAAGAAGGCAGTCAAATGGAGTCTGATGGTCAGCATCTTACTGAAGAACAGTACGCTATGTCACATGATTATCGTAACTAGAAATAATGTTGAGTTGATTTTAATTACTGACAAAATAAATAAAAAAAAGGTTGTGGTTTCTTTGAAATTTCAATTGATAAGGATTCCCAGCTTGATCACCTTTTACTGCGCTCACCAACAAGAAATACCTAAAAAAATTCTCGAATTCAATAAATTTACTTCCATCCACTTTTTTACTGCTTTTCTTAATCCGGTTTACTACCACCAAATTGATTGCAGTAATTTTTAATTAGTTCAGTATCAGATCCGTGTATTGCGAAATATGATTTTCTTCAATCAAGTAAAATAATATTCCATATTTAAATATCTGAGTCATTTATGTATTATTGTGACTGTGTGAAATATTCAAGAGAAAGTTTTATTATCAACTTTTATATAAGAAAACAAATACACCTACCCTGCAAAAAAAGGTAGTTTTAAAAACAACATAAGTTATGTTCTCTGAAACACGAGTCTCGTGCTTCCATATCCATAAAATAAGTTCAAGATAAATATTGTTTGTGTTTCTCACAGCAAAGCCACATAGGGTTATCTGCTCAGCCCACTTCGAACCCTTGATATCAGCGTTGTAAATCCGAAGACATACCGGTGTACTAGCGGGGAACTCAAGATAAATATAATTTAGTGATTATGATTTAACAAAATGGAACACAACTACATTGGCTGACGTTCAATTTTTGTGTTGACTTTTATGTAATAGCATATAACGGTATTCATAAATATAGTATTTTCATAACATATATATTAAAATACTGCGGAAAAACAGTATTCTGAAAACTCGTCATCAGAACGTGGCTTCAGAACAATGTACTTGAGTAAATAATAATTTGAATTCAGTATCGCACACGCTGTTTGATAGCTCAAAGAATAAAAGTGTTTAAATCTACTACAAAAAAATTATACAATAATTCACACAAATTTGTTGTTGTTATCATTATTTAGAACACAAAGTTTTTCGCAAGTAGAACGGCCTTTAACATATTTATGTTCCCCATTTATTCTTTAAACGAATGTAACACGTATAATATTTTAACTTATATGTTTCCAAAGGTCAAAGCGAAGTTTTATCACTCAAACTGTCAGACCTTAAAAGAGGTTACCCTCCAGTTGCTCAGCGGTATGTCTGCGGACTTACAATGCTAAAACCCGGGTTTCGATACCCGTGGTGGGCAGAGCACAAATAGCCATTTGTGTAGCTTTGTGCTTAATTCAAAACAACAACTTAAAAGAGGTTTATCAGTAACTGTATGTTATTAAGCGTGTAATTTGTTTGAAAATGTTTAGTAAAGCACAATGGATGTTTGATTTGTTGTCTAATGTTTTACCAAAAACCTTAGCTTGTAATAAGCTTCTTGCCTCTTTTGTAAGTATATGACATTTTTCACTTGTTCAAAAATGATAAACAAAATGTACTAACACTTTAAACATTTAGTATAGTTCGTATACCTCTCACTTGTCGTGTAAGAAGTCTTCAGGTTCAATACCATTCGTGGGAAATCCTCGAAATGTATTTACAATTTAATCGCTCCTTGACACTACAACATGTGTTCCTTTAAATAAAGAAATAATGTGCGTGGCTACTGGTGTAAACACTGTCTTCATATAAGCTGTAAAAGTTATTATTTCTGAATAAAATAATTGTACTCTTATTTGTTCTACACAATTACTGACGTTAAAATCAAATTTTTCAAGAGAAAAATGAGCAAAAAACCGAATGTTAATCTTGCTTTCTTGTAGTGTTAGGACTAGAAGGTACTCATTTGGAAAGTTCTGTCTTGCGAACGTATAATAAATAATTTTTACTTTACTTGATTAAATTTAAAACAAACAAAAATTGCTAATATATAAGATAAAAGCTAAACTTGTGTGAGTGAGTGTTTTGCTGTTAACCACAGGGCGAACCAATGTACCCCTGTTACAGCAGGTATTGAAACCCAACTTTTAGTGTTATAAGCACTGAGATTTGCCTCTGAACGACTGGGGGGCATCAGATAAGAAATGTTAAAAATGAATAATTTTTGAAGCGTTTTTTATTTCTTTATTCGCCTTTCTATTATATTCGACACACAAATTTTAATCGTATAAAGACTATAAAATTGTAAGGTTTGGTTGTTTGGACTGTCTAAAACTTGCTGTTAAACCACATTAAAAATACAAAAGAATAATAAATCATGCCATCCTATATAAAGACATACTAAAGGTGCTGTAAGAGATGCCTGTAAATTTCTGTGTAATCGAACTGTTGACACGGAAACCGTCATCCTCGTACACAGGATGGATTAATGAAGGGACCTCCTTTTTTTGATGGCAACTACACTACAGGATTATTTTCAACATGCACAGTCGTCAGATACAGAATGATTGCATATGGCGACATATCCTGTAAGTAAATGATGTGGCTGGAGAATCATTTGAATATTACGTACTCGACTCCTGTATTAAAAACACCTAATACTAAATAGTTATGTTCATTGTTTATTTATTATTTCGCTATGCATGTCATGCGAAAGATTATGTTACTTTTAAGAGTATGTTTGCTGTACTTCAAAGGAGTTGCTTATAAAGCATTTGTCCATTTAAATATCTTATTTTTTCGAAAGAATAAAAGTAAACAATATATACAGGTTTGTATTTACTATATAACAGAAGAAACATAAGTAAGACGTTTATGGGAGACATCTGTTAATTATATATACATATTAATAGTATAAATCCTGTTTGATCTTGTATCTTGCAAATGAACTAGAATATTGACATGCTGGTTAGATGCTTTATCTTGGAGAAGAACATACTTTAAATGGCATATAATCCATTAAATGTTGCATTGCGCATTTTTAATTTGCGATTTATTATCAATATTCTCACCTGTGAATTCGGCTGTACAAGAATTCAAGCCTAATGTATATTCTGCATGTCATTAAAGGCGACTAAATCAACTCTTTTTTTTTTACCCCCACCGTTAACCGGCATATAATTGTTGAGGGAATGAGTGTGATACCCATACAGGACTAAAGAAACACCTGTCGAAGGTTGACATTTAAATGAAACATAACCGATCATCAGATAAGAAGATGGTGTCTCGAAAAGAAAAGAAAAAATAAATATATGTCTACCCAACAGAAGTCAACGGAAAACCACTTCAGTATCTTGTCAAGAAACATCATGGTGATGTGCGGATTACGCAATAAAGAGAATAACGCAAAGAGGATCTTTTCAGATTATGCTATCCGTCGCTCAGTCATGTTGCTTATACGTAACAAATAGTACCTGACTGTTAGAAAACTGTTATCTACAATGAAGGCACCACCAAGATTGCCACATGGAATGTCAAAACAATTTACCACGGTAAAAAGCTAGGCAATGTAAAACATGAAATGAATAGGCTGAAGATTAACATCCTTGAAATGTGCGAAACAAGATGGAAGAATAGAGGAAACTTTTAAGCAGGTTATTTTAAAATTATTTACTCAGGATGATAAAAACACAAAAAAGGAGCTGCAATAAACATATATAAGGTTCATTCAAAAATATCTTAAGTATTGAATTTTATAAAAAAGCGTTATATTTATTAAACTGGGAGAACAGCCTTTTGACACTTTTATCATTCAAGTGTATGCTCCAATATCATAAAGCAGTGAAGAGAAAATGACAAATTTTATGATATTCAAGAAAAGTCAAGTCCAATGGAAGACTCTAAAGGTGATAATTATGTTAGAAGATAGGAGAGGACTGAAATCAAACAGAAGAAGAAGTAGTAAAATGTCACTGATTAGAACAAAGAAAGAGAGAGAAGAAAGATAAGTAAACTGGTGCAGAGTAAACAATCAGATAATTATGAACGTCTGGTTTAAATAACGTATTTAAACTAGAAAAAGTCCAAAATATAACATCCCTGACTGAACTGATAACATTACTTTAAATACGTGTGATTTTGAAATGCAGTTCAACAATCAAAATGTTATATTTCAGCTGCTTGTGGAAGTGATCGCATCTCAGTCATATGCAAACGTATGGTAAAATAAGAAAAAATAAGAGACCTAAAATGAAATCAAAATTACAAATGAACAATTTGCATGACAAATCAGATATGAAAAACAAATATGAAATACCTCTGACGAATAGGTTCGAAGTACTCGAATTTTATGACAACTTAAAATGTGAAATATGTAAAAGAGTCATTTATTGAGATTGTTCAAAATGTCACACCACAAAGAGAAAAACAGCGTAAACACAAATGGATGGCTGTGGAGATTCTGAAACTAATGAGCGAAAGTCAGAAAATATTTCAAAGACACAGTGATAGCTATAAGCAATTAGATGAGTATATCAATAACAAATGTGAGGAAGCAAACGAGACTGTGATTACAAGGTGAATGCGCAGAAAGAGAAACATCAAAATCTACAGACTCAGCACTGATGAACAATAATATAATAAATATTGTAGGCCTCACTAGATGTACATCAAATGATGTCATAAGATCAAAGGATGACATTTTAATCATAGAAAAAGGAGAAAGTTATGGAAAGATGCTCAGGATATATTGATGAACTTTTCCAAAAAACAGAGGTAAAAACCTAGCAATCAGGAAAACATAGATGGCTCAAAGATTTTAAAATCAAATGTGAAAGTTGCAATCGAGAAAATAATAGGGAAGAAGGCAACAGAATTAGATGGTACAACAATTAAAATTATTCAAGAATTGGGCAAGTCAGGCATCGGAAAACTATCCGAAAAGATAAATGAACTATATAATAATGGCGAAATTTCGGGAGATATAAGCAGGTTAATTTTCATATCACTACCAAAGAAACCTGGCACAGCTGAATACGAATTACACTGCACCATAAGTCTTATAGATTGCATTATAAAAACTGTAACGGATATCATTATGTTAGCGACTCGAAGAAATTTGCAAAGAACAATGTAGATTAGTAAAAGACATTGAAACTAGAACTGCAATATTCATTCTAAAAAAGGCTTTCTGAACGAACCATTGATAAAGAGAAAGCACAAAAGCATTCGATAGAAATAAACACGAGTAACTGTTATAAATTCTCCAAGAAAAAAATTTAAAAAATAATTGACATGGCATTATAGAGAATATGGCTGAATATGAGCATTATAGTAAAAGATAGAATATATCGATTGAAACCAAGCTAAGAGTGTTTTATTTTACGTATATCCTGTATTTTAGATCTAGTAGTGAGTTTTGGATAATTTTACTAACCTTGAAAAGGAGACTACAAGTAACTAATTGAAGTGCAATTTTACAGCAAAATATTGAGAACATCATTAACTGATCATGTGACAAATAATAGCGTACCGAAAAGAGAAGAAACACAGAGAAATATGATAACAACAACTAGATGAAGACAACTCCAATCTCTGGGTCACATAATGATGAAAGACAATCTAAAAAAATTGGAGTAATAAGAAATATTCAAGGTAAACGAAATAGAAGTTGATTTAAATTAATTTATGTTAAACGTCTCATTCAATGGATGAAGCAGTGAACAATATTGTTGAAACACTGAGCATTGTAGTGTCGAAGAGTTTTATGCAGTGTTTTCATATACGTTTTTTAAATGTGTGATAGCATAACACGATAACCAAGGAGTGATCACTTCATAAGAACTTCGTGCTTTCAGTTGATAATTTAACTCTAGAAGAATTATCGTGCGTATTACCACAAATTAGTCATTCTTACTATTTATGTTTTTCTAATAATACCAGCGTCGTTAATGAAATATCTTTTTCAAAGTTTTCGTGAAACATGGCACACCTTTTACTTTTCAATACACGATATTATAATTTATTTGTTTAAATCTGGTCTGTTATTTATTGAGTGTTCACATTCACCACACTGAAAAAGATATGTTTTATTTTTGCAAAGTTAAGTAACTTATTCCAAACACATAGAGTACGAAGATAAAATAGAATAGTGATAAGATGTACAATTAAGCATTTCTTACCTACAAAAAACATGCAGGTTGCTCACTTTCTTAGCTTCACTGCTCATTTTAATATCCAGGCCCCAAAAGGCTAAAACATAATAAATATTTGAAGCTTCAAACAAGCTCAAATAGAGATGTTGTCCTACTAGAGTATTAAAAGTGAGAGTTGCTTATAAATACATAAATATAACCACATAGCGATCTAACCATAAAACCTTGAAATAGCAGAACATGAACCTTAAGCTTTGCAAACACAGCCCAAAAGAGTGGACCTTGTTTTTACAACCACGGGTTCTGAACAATATGAAGGCAAATATGAAAACATATAAACATGTATGTCTTTTCTTCAAAACGTCGTTTAAAGAGTTATATAAACAGATGCTTCTCCTACTATTATTCTGCTAAATGTTCACCATTTATAAACACTGTTTCAGGTGATTTAGTTTTGAATTTCTCCAGTCTTACAAATTTAGTGTTTATACGTCTCTTCCATCAACTAATTTACTAAAATAAAAGAATATCTGCAGAATCTGGCGAGTATGACGTCATGGGATTTCTTAGATTCTAATGACGTAAAGAGAACGTTTCATACTGAACATAACGTAATTCAGTTTGATAACTTAAATGAGTCTAATATTACTTAAATTAAGGCTATCAATCACATAATTCGTCATATTTTTCTACTTATCTTTTGATTCCATTTTGGTTTGGATTATTTTAATAAAGATAACACTGTTCAAAATAATTGAAATAGTGAACTCCATTGTTCTATTTTCTCATAGATAGTTTTATCCTTACTAACAAAGATAATTTGTCATGATTGATAATGAAAAAAACTCAATTGAATACTGTCAAGCTATTTTATTAGGATTCCTTAAATACACAAAAACACTTATGCACATGCGTATTTGCATAATGCTCTATGTACTGACTTACTGAAAATTAATATCATTATTCAATGTTTCAGGCGACATCTCGAGCCCTATGAACGCAGAAATGTAATCAAAACATAAACATAGTAAGTCTGAAAGCCAACTCTAATGTTGTGCTTTTCTCTGAATTTCCAATGAGTAAGATATTATGTACCCATTTAATATGACATTCATTATTAAAGACAGTATTTCTGAAAAAAAAAATTCTCACCAGAATTATGAACAGAAGAAATAGAATAGGAATAAGTTTCTCTCTAGGAAATACTCTGACCGCCACGTGGTTGTTATTGATTAACAGAAACAACGATTAGACAGGCATGTAAAGTAAGAAATACATTAAGCTACATTCCACTCGACCTGTTACCATAATTTCAGTCAGTATTTGTCTACTTCCATTTCTAACATTACAAAACTTGCTATATGACATCCAATAACTATTTTAATAACTAGATATTCTTCATATGCGAATAGGAGATCACAACATCGGTTTGTTTAAAAGCACGTAATAAGTCGCTTTTTATATTTTTTCTGCACTAATGTCAAAACAAAAATCATATGAAATCATGATCCCGCTAGAGACATTGCTAACTGCTGAAGGTGGTCTAATTGTGGAAAGAACGTTTTCCTGACACTACATGACTTCTATAATCACTTAGCAGCAAATAAAATTCAATGTGTATCTGATCATGTTTAACAAATCATGTTAACTCCAAAATATTACTTTGTTATACAGATGAACAATGTCTAATTCAAGAATATGATGAAATAATGCAGTGTAATCCAGGTCGATAATGTAATACCTCACTCTGTTCGTGCTGTTCAAAACTAGTAAAAAGAACGTGTTTGTGTCATAAGTCATATTATACATGTAAAACACAACCATGAAAGCTCTATCCAATTGAGATAAACTTGAATATCTCGTTCACTACTATCATCCTCTCTCAACAATTGTAATCTAATGATAGCCCATACTTCTTGACGCATGGACTATGCTCGAACTACGCAGCTTCTGGTGTCAACAGTTGTAAGCTAATTGTAGCCTGTACTTCTTGATACATGGGTTATGATCGAACTATACAGATTTTGGTGTGAACAATCATGACCTTATTGTACACCATTACATAACATAATGTTTAGATACAACAATAGACCTGTTAGTTCATCTTGTCTATCCCATCATCTAAGCCGAACTAAAACTATTGAATAAATAAATTTTAAAAAACATTCCTTTAAACTCACTCAAATTTACTGCCTCCACAACGTTCCAAGGCAATCAGTTCCATAAATTAACCATCCAATTTGAAAAATAAAATTGTCTTAGCTGAAGAAGACTTCTATCTTGCCTAAATTTATATTTTGTTCTATAGTTCTATACTTCTCTTTTTTAAATAAAAACTATTGATGCATCAACACTATTAATTCCTTCTACAATCTTAAAACTTCGATAAAATCTCCACTAACTCTTCTTCTAAACCAATTTTAAGGATTTCATTTTCTCTGCATGTGATACCCTCATTACAGGTACCGATCTAGTAACCCTTGTTTCAACTCTTTCCAACAATTCAATCATTTCCTAAGGTAAGGGATCCCAAAACTGAACACTGCACTCCAAATGTGGCCTAACCAATGACCCATACAATGAAGTTATAACCTCTTTAGACTTTTGTTCAATATTTCGGTAGATATAGCCTAAAATGCTGTTTGCCCTACCTTTAGAAACAGCACACCGAGATCCTTTCCTTTCATGGCACTGTTAAGGCTATTCCCATATAAATTGTGATAACCCACATGCAATATATTGCATTTGTCATAATTAAAACCATCTGTCATTTACTTGTCCAACTCAATAACTAACTTAAATTCTTTTATACAGCAGCAGTATCCTCTTCACAGTCACCAACATCCAAGACCTCGATATCATCAGTAAATTTATGTAATTTATGGAACATTTCTTCATCTATGTCATTCATGTAAGTTTATAAAATCAATAGTTGTAAGACTGAGCACTGAAGTCACCACTTGCAAAATTAATCCAGATTGACTGGACTCCATTTATATCAAGCCTCTGCTTTCTTCCATCAAACCATTCTTTTATCTTTCTAGTTAACCTATATCCCACGCCTAGAGATATAAGTTTCTTTAAAAGCCCTTTATGTGGCACTTTGGTAAATGTTTTACGAAAATCCAAATACATGAAAGCTGTACCCTTACCTTCAAATATATTTTAGTGAAATTAAATAATTACATACAAATGAAGCCAAATAAGTAAGCAATCAAAATCATGAAAAAGAACTGCGTTAAAAAACAGCAAATTCCAACCTCTGATTAATTATATTATAACCATAAATTTTAAGCCATAAACAAAACACATTAAAATTAAACAAAATACGCTGTATATTTTTAAAAAGATTCAAGGGTATAAGTTAAAAAGTGTGATTATAATATGTATTCTAGATTTAGGAGGTGACTGCGAAAGTGGGACCTACATTGCGGTGGGAATACACCGTCTATCATTCTTAACCTCCAATTCGCTTGTCTCATATAAGTCTAAACCATCCATTACAAAAGGTTTCTTCCTCCCATTGAACTCATCCCACAAGTCCAAACAGCTAACCTGCTCTCAAGACAGCTGGTATGGATATTAGAACTTTAATTAAAATAAAATACAGAACAATCTTTCGACCTTCTTAGGTCGTCTTCAGGTTAACAAAAAGAGTTTGCACAGATAGCCAACCGTGTAGCATTGCGATTAACTTCATACAAACAAACAAATGTAGAATAACAACATGTACCTTTTTGTTTCATAAATATTTCAGACGAATATAGTCTTTGGATCGCTTTTCTGTTGTACGCTTACGTTAGATAGTTATTCACGATTTTCTCATGTTGATACAGTCTTAATGGATCAAAACATTTTCCTTTTTCATCTAAACCAATGCAAATCCAGGCCCAGTAACTATCAAATGTATAACTCGGATCCAGAATGATGCTGTAGAACTGTTGCTTTGCATGGTCAGATAGTTGATCGCCGACAAACACATCTCCAAAATTCTTTCAGATACACAAATCTTATTAAAGTATTCAATAATTTTCTAAGGTGTTTATAGCTTCTTTCAGAGAGTATTCCATAGCACACCTGCTGTTTCGCTTTCAAAAGTCGAAGAAAAACCCATTATAACACTGATATAAAATTAGCTGAACTTTGACTAACAGAAAATATAAAATATCATCTCGTGATCACACCCATTCTGACAGTTTCTGTAAACATATGGTGAGCTCACTCTCACGGTATCAATGGCTCGAATAAAGAAGTGGAAATCTTGTATAAAAATATAAGTTAAATATATCGTTGCTATTTACATCATACTTAATATTGAAAATAAAAGGTTTCTTTTCTGCATAATCATATATTTTCTAAATATAATGGCCTGGCATGGCCGAGCGCGTAAGGCGTGCGACTCGTAATCCGAGGGTTGCGGGTTCGCGCCCGCGTCGCGCTAAATATGCTCGCCCTTCCAGCCGTGGGGGTGTATAATGTGACGGTCAATCCCACTATTCGTTGGTAAAAGAGTAGCCCAAGAGTTGGCGGTGGGTGGTGATGACTAGCTGCCTTCCCCTCTAGTCTTACACTGCTAAATTAGGGACGGCTAGCACAGATAGCCCTCGAGTAGCTTTGTGCGAAATTCCAAAAAACAAACAAACAACAAATCTAAATATAATTTCTCCATACTTTAACTAAATTTCAAAATATAAGATTATTCAATTCTAATTTATGATATTCATACGACAACTTTCTTGGTAACATATGAACGAGACTTATCGCAGAGATGCCAACAATTTCAAATGACTGAGCGTAATGATTGTAGACAAAGCCCTTTATCATTTGTGGCTACTAGACCTGACCAATGTCTCTAAGCTGTTTAATATTATATTATTATTGTAACTATTATTATTTATTACTGCTATAGATTGCCCATTTATGACTGTGTTTTGTGTATTTAATAAATAAATTATTCTGTATTTATGGTTTCATATTCTGAATTCTTACTCATAAATGTCATTATCTGCATCGTTTTTGTCTTCACCTCAGCCTTTTGTTGGTGATATGCCAATTTTGTATGTCTGGGAATAATCGTTTTTCCCGCCATACGCCACAGAAAAATCGATGTGACAAACTGTATAAAATGCATGACTGTCTCTGACTTTTGAGGCAATGTCCGGATATTTTACATTATACTCTTTCCTAAATTTTTGATTCACAGTTTTAGTCCTTTTAGATTTGCCAGAAACAAAACAATGTGATAAACGATGCCTTTTTTTTCCCACTTGTGAACGATCTCATTGGTGTTTCTATGCCGCTTAGAAAACGAGAAATACCCATCTACGCGAGCGCTGATTGGCTGACAAGCACTGATGACGCAACTATAGATTCCCCCACGTATCCAGTATGAAGAAGCACCGCACTCAAACTGTTGGTAGACGTCGGAGATACAAATAATTTTTATTATTTCAAGCACAAACATGATTATCGCAAGTAGCCATTTGGACTATGTCTTTTATTTATTATCAAAATTTATTTGTATCTCACTAGAAATGTTCTTTTTATCCCTTTCAAGCCCTGGGGGGAGCAATTTATCACTTTATTGTATAGGCCTATATAATATATAATAATTTGAGAGTTGTAACAAGTCGTAATATTTGTCTGTATGAGCGTATAATCGTAATGTATACACCAAATCGTAATGGTTGGCATCTCTGCTCTCGTTAGTACTCGAGCTCGTGGGTCTGTAGGAAACGTCATATTTAAAGTTAAATACATTAATAAATGACGTAACACTAATAACTGATCTACCATTTTAACTGATGTATTGAAACATTTCCAGCCAACACTATGAACTCCAGTAGTGAACAAGACGTTTCTTTCATATAGAAATTAAGAAAATCGTTGTACATTAAGCGTAGATTAAATATAACTTTACGGTAGGCCTGTACAATAGATAAGTTCAACATAACACTGAGTTTGTCTGCAATCTTTAATTGGTCTTAAACCTCGAGATTGTTGTCATTTTTTTTTTCACCAGCAGAAATAACACTGTACTGACAATACATTCAGCATTGTACATCTATTTCTCATTTTAAAAAAAAAATTAATGACGAGCAAAAAACTATTGAAAGAGAGGATAACATTCACTAATCTTTGCTGATAACTTTTATTCTTTAATATGAAAACTTCGGTAACTTTATCTTAAATGACAATATGTTAGAACTTTAACTTATTCCTCAACGTAAACTTAACTAAATTTTCCTAAATCTCATAACAACTGAAGAATAACAAGGATTATACACTAACTGTATGAAAATTAGTTTAATCTTGCTAATTCACGCATATTTCACTTTGTATTACTTCATATATAAATATCAAAAGTTATTATGCTGTCAACTTGCTATAAGGATTTATTCTTCTGATAAAATTAAAGAACACTGTCCAAAGTATAAGCTGGACGATACTGACATTTTTTTACGTGTCTAAACCATTTCCCCTTCAAGAAGTTAAACCATGTAAATACTTTTGTGTATTATATTTGTAAAATTTTATTTAAACAATAAATATGTTAATCTTATATCAAAAACAGAAGAGTACCAAATGTCGGAGTTGACGTATAGTTGACTTTTGCTTGCAAAGTTTATTCTGTAATGATAGACAGTAAACATAAACTCTGATATGAAAGATATATACTCTCTTGTATTTCATCTTAAGAAACTTAAAAGATAGAGAAATACAGCTTCTGGTTTGTCTGCCTAGTTTGTAGAAACGAATCCAATATTTGTTTGTTTCAAGTAGTGGTCATGTGACATAAAAATAAAGGTGAAACAATAACCACAGTGTTTTACCTTTAAACATCGCTTTTTAGAAAGTTCCTTTGACCTCGATTATATATACTTAGAAATATAATAATAAACATATCTACAGACATGACTTAATAGGGTATATTTTGTGGTAAATAAGTTTCAAATCTTGTGGTCATTATCACCGCACAAATCATTTTGGTAAGTGTCCTGTTTGTTTGTTTCTATGGAGATTTTGTTTTATTTATGCACTCATATGATTAAAGGTTTAAATAAATATTCTCAATGTTGAGTATGTGTGATACTATCTTCGTATTTATTCTTGTTAGACACGTTACAAGTCTTTATGGATATATATATATATATATATATAGAAGATACATATAATGAAACACATCAGTTCTGAGCTGTAGGTAAGTGGTATTGTGAGGTCCAAGATTCAGCACAATGATAATCAGTCAGTGTATTTACGAATTTCAAGTTTGTTTGTTTGTTTTTGAAATTCGCACAAAGCTACTCGAGGGCTATCTCTGCTATCCGTCCCTAATTTAGTAGTATAAGACTAGAGGGAAGGTGCTTAGTCATCACCACCCACCGCCAACTCTTGGGCTACTCTTTTACCAACGAATAGTGGGATTGACCGTAACATTATAACGCCCCCACGGCTGGGAGGGCGAGCATGTTTAGCGCGACTCGGGTGCGAACCCGCGACCCTTAGATTACGAGCGCATGCCTTATCGCGCTCGGCCATGCCAGGCCCGAATTTCAAGTGCATGACACGTTTTGCATAGTTTCTAAAATAAAGAAACCTCGATTACTTTCGAGAATACTCCTTATGTGTCATTTTTGGTGATTAATAACATACCTGAACAAGTATACATCACTGGTATTATTCTGTTGACTTGTAATCAGCATTTTATAAAGTAAAATGTTTTTGTAAATAGTATATTAATGTATCTTGAAGTTTTGTTAATCAGTGTTTCATTGTGTGTCATACTTAAAACTGAATAAAAAATTAACACTGTCCAGAGAGAGCTAAATGTTAAATGTTATCCCCAATGCTGGAAAGCTATTGTTACTACAGAAGTAAGTACTACGTAACATCTGTGACAGAAGATTGTTGTTATACCCAAAATGATAGAGGTGATACTTTACTTCCCTGTAAAAATGTCTTTGCTATTTTAGCTATTGAAAAATAAAGGCGTTGCTTTTATCAAAATTAGTTTATTGTTTCCACAAAGTAAAAAACACAACAGCTACAGCATACCTCCATAGGAAACATTATCCTAATAAATAGGATACATATATCTATTTATGTCGTAATGTAGCACTAGTAGATTTGGGTTGTGAAAGTTTGGGAGGATGTGGGAAATATTCGTGTCCCTGGGTTTTCAAAGGCCTGGCATACCACAAAGCTAGTGCATCACTCTATCAGACGTTTGGAAGAGAACATTTACCATCATCATATCATACTCTTCTTAATATATGTCTGACTTATAAAAGTTTATGCAAAGGTGATAATATTGAAGCATTAAATAGGTAGAGAAATTTCTCTCGTTTCGAATAACTGGTCATTTTCTCGTCTGAAGCCTTAACGGTTATGATAATACATTTATGACAACTGAACTTTCTCTTTCTGGCAAAAAATGAATTAAATTTTCAGTGCTTATAAATTTTTAGCAAATGTGTACTTTCAAACACAAACTCGTAATATGACGGGCTGGGGTTCGAATCCCTGTCACACCAAACATGCAAACCATTTTAGCCGTGGAGGGGTTATAATGTGACGGTTAATCCTTATATTCGTTGGTAAAAGCGTAGCCCAAGAGTTGGCAGTGGGTGGTGATGACTATCTGCCTTCCCTCTGGTCTTACACTGCTAAATTAGGGACGGCTAGTGCAGATAGCCCTCGTGTAGCTTTGCGCGAAACTCAAAACAAACAAACAAACAATTCAAACACAAAAATTAAAAGGAAACTATTATAATATTGTACAATAAATGGATTATTAGTTAAAATCAGTTTAGAAGGTTTCACGCATGATTTCAATCTAATGCTTATATTTGTTAAGATAAAGAAAATTATTTTAACGTTTCAAAAGTGTACTTTCTTCAAAAATAAATTTATTATTTCCAGATTTCAGCATACACGGAGTGAAAGCACTAAGGCTTCAGTGACCTATTTTGCAGTCACTGTACAAAAATGATTTGTTTCAACCTTGATTATGGTTGTACATACCTGCTGTGAGTGGCGCAAGAAGAGAGTTTTCGCAAACTTTATATCATATACACATCTCAATACGCTTTGATGACTGGCCAGTTTAGTATTGCGACATGTAAAATTATAATGAAATTGTGCGAAATAGGAAACAACAGCAATTATGCTGCACTTCTTCCCATTATTTACTAACCACATAACTATGTGAAGTGGCCTTTTCTAGTATTTGCTAGCCATATAATCAAGTGTAATGACCTGTACTATTATTTACTAAACACATGACCAGAAAAAGTGACTTTTCCTATTATTTACTAATCACAAAGCGAGATAAAGCTACTTGTCCTAGTATATATACATTTCTTAAACTTCTATTTATAAACATTAGAATGTTTTATCAGTTAGGTGCCTTCACTGTTAATAATATTTTCAGTCGTAGTTCCAAAATTCAAAATCTTTATCTCTCTCTAACTGAAAAGAGTAGTAAAATAATATAATGTGAAAGATTTTATTTGGTGTATACGAAAGCTGTTCAAAAAATACGCGGACTGTTTGAATTACGCGGCTCCAGTTGGTTCCAGGGGAATCCGCTTGGTGTCGCTAGGTTCGCACAGATCAGCTGATTACGACGCCATTTCCCAATTGCAGATATCTTCATTTGTGTATTAGCTACGCGGTTTTAAGTGAAGTGCGATTTTTTCGTTTGGCGGATTTCAGAATGAATGACCTGAAGGAGCAAAGACTTGGTGTGAAATTTTGTGTTAAACTTGAAAAATCTGCGACTGAAACTTTTGCTATGCTTAACACGGCTTACGGTAATGTTGCTATGAAGCGTACGGCATGTTTCAAGTGGCATGAACGTTTTAAGGATGGTCGACAGTCCATTGAAGATGATGAGCGTCCTGGACGTTCTTCCACGTCAACTGACGACCCACACGTCGACAAAATCAACACCCTGGTGCGGGCAAATCGACGTCTGACTGTCAGGGAGCTTGCTGAAGAGTGTGGGATATCAGTTGGATCTTGTTACGAGATTTTGACCGAAAAATTGAAGATGCACCGCGTTGCTGCGAAATTTGTGCCTCAGAACTCGTGAGTTTTTGGCCAAACACTCGATCACTGTTCTTCCCCACCCCCCTACTGACCTGACCTTGCTCCTTGCGATTTTTCCTTGTTCCCCAAACTCAAAAGACCCTTGAAAGGAAGAAGATTTGAGACGATTCCTGAGATTAAGGCAAATGCGACGAAGGAGCTGGAGGACATTACAAAAGAAGCGTACCAGGACTGTTTCAACAAGTGGAAACACCGTTGGGATAAGTGTGTGCGTTGGAGAGGAGAGTACTTTGAAGGGGTCCTAGACCTGTAACTTCTAAATAAAGTACATTTTGTTTTATGACGTCAGTCCGCGTATTTTTTGAACAGCCCTCGTATATCCCACAATATACCTTGTATTTTGGGATATTTTAATTAGTGTAGCGTTTCTTGTTTATTATTTTGTAATTTATTTTTGTTTCAACTTGCTTCAGATTATAATAAATTAATATAATTAGTAAGAGGTTTGGAGTTGCTGTTTTTAACGCAGTCTTTCCTTTTGACTCATTTACTTAACCTTATTAGTATTAATTTGCTCTAAAATATATGTATATAATTTTAGTTAATAATTATCTAACAGCAGTTTTTAACTCTATAAGGATGGAAGTGTAACTGATTAACAGTTACACATTTTTTTTAATATATGCGCTTGTTTCAGTTTGGTGCATATGTTGTTGTATGTGTATTGCGGAAGTCCTGCCTGTTCTCTATATTTGTAGAAGGTTCTTGTGAGCAAATATCAACAATGTATGTTTTACGAAAATACTAGCGCATTTTCGAACATTGTCGAACGTTCGAGAATCTTCCCTAATTGGTATAAAAGCTAGCCGAGAGACAGTAAATAATTATTGGTCAACTAAAGTCAGTATACTAAGCCTCGAAAGTTATAATTGTGGTTTAAAAATTATTAATCGGAAAACTACAGAATTTGACTAAGAGAGTTTATAGATTTCGAACATTACGAAACGTTCAACTTCAGGGAACTAGCTTTGGACTTTAGTAGTTTTAAGAGAACATTAGATGTCTATCTTTCTCTGTGAAAAGTAAATTTGTAAACCGAATTAAACCAAATGAGAATAAAGCTAGATAGTGGTGCTATTAAGTGAAATGTATCTGTGTTTAAACATCAAAGTGATTTGCGTCCCTTGGACTTCAACCATTAGTAAAACATTCAGTTCTAGACCAGATAGAAGACTGAATATTGTGTGTAAAATGTTTGTATATAAATAATTATTTCTAATAACAGTTAGTAATAATCGTTATTATAAATTATATTATTGGTTGTATATTAAAATATATTTGTGTTAAGAAAGAAAATTTTGTGTAACAATATTGTTGGCAAATAACATAAATTTGATACATATTGACATACATTTATCCTCTGAATTAAAATTAAAATTGCCGGTTATTTAATATCGTAATATCTCACGTACGTAATCCGAGACTAGACAGAGATTAATTATACTACGCAACATAAAAACGTATATTGTGATGTTTAGTTTTTAGGACACTGCTTTACCTTTAAAATGGAACTAAATATAATTAGTGGAAAACCACATTAAACGGAATAAACTGTCAAAAGTCTGATATTAGATAAACTAGTTTCGAGTTATTCGTCCGCCCTTTTCACTCACGTTTTCTTCTGGCAGGAAAAACTAATCAACAACCACCCACATAATCCCTGATCTTCAAGCTCTCTTAAGGAAGCAGGATGTCAGAAAACTTAGATTTAAAATGATTTTGTGAGGTGTTGAAATTAGGCAGGCTTTTGATCAAGCAACTTTCGACTTTTCTTCTTATTGTCTAATTATCTGTTTGGTATAAAACTATTGTTGATTTCCAATCAAGTTGAATAAAAAGGCCAATGTCTTGGTTTCTATATTTTATATATTTTATTATGTTCAAAAACACTCGTCTTAACATTTCTGGTTTCATCTACTTAACATTTCTCACAGGATCCGCATGGTATAATATAAACGCTTTGTTTCTTATCTTCAGATGTTTTTCTGTTTCAAGTTAGGCTGTTTCAAATGGTGTTCGAATATTTGTATATGATTCTAAACCTGTTCTTTCTTAATATTTTCTCAGGGGATTCAATGTTAATGTTGTATCCAATATAAATTCGTTTCACATTCATTCATTGATCTTTCTTTACCTTCGTGGAACAAGGTTTTTCTTGTTTTAAGATGGAAGTTTGTAAAAATGTAGTTTTTTTTAAATAGAAAGTATATCTTTAGGTTCATGTTCGAGCGTTGTCGCGTGACATATCTTATATGCTCAAAGAAAAAAATGAAGAAATAATAGGTATTTTGACACGAAAAGAAGTAGAGATAATATAAAGAATTTGTCGGTTTGTGGTATACTGAGAAGAATGATTATTTTTGGTTATCAAAACATTCAAGAAAGGAAGTTGGTAATCCTTTCTCCATTCATGTTTAAATTTGAGAATTATATGAAATTGATTAAAGTTTTTGCAAACACTTTCAAAATCACTTCTTTTGTTTGGTCAAACAGAAAATACATGGACATTTTGAAAGTTTCTTGTTTTTTTTTGTGGAAGGAACTAATTCGGTTTCACAGTATTCAATGAAAGAGTTGCACAGTATTGGTGACATGGCCACTCCATATTTTTATCTTAAATACTTACAAAGACAGGTAAATACATTGTTATTTGCAAACTTTTCAAACATTAAATTACAAATTAGATAACGAGGTAAGGTGACTGGTCCTATTATTTACGAAACTCATAGCCAAGGAAGGTGGCCTGTAATATTATTTACTAACTACATAAGTGGGTAAAATGACTTATCCTCTTACCTTCTAAACGTCTAAAGTATCTTACACTGCTACTTCCTAACCACATGGTTAATCTAAGGTCATATATAGATTGATATACATGAGATATTCTGGTCATCAAATTTATTGGAAATCAACGATAGTTTTATTCAAAACAGTTAATTTCTTAAAAAGAAGAATCACCTCACAAGGCCGTTTTAAAGCTAACAATTTTCTGACGGCCTATTTCCTTAAGCGAATGCCAAGACCAGGAGTCGCGTAGGCGGAAGTTGACCAGTTTTTTTTTCCTTCCAGAAAAAGATATAAGATTGAAGAGAACGCATGAATGTATTGCAACTAGTTTACCTAATATCAGACTTCTGACAGTGTTTTGTGTTTAATGTAGTTTCTCATTGATTGCTATACATGACACTGTGTTCTTTTATAATTATAACCAAATACAAGTCAGCCTAGGTCAGTTTAGGACTTGGTTTGAAACTCTTGCACGCACAATCAATATTAAGGATAACTCGATTTAGTTTATTGAAACATCTCCATATTCAATGCGTAAGAATTTTGTTTTCTTTTTTATCCCGGATTAGAAAAGAATTACTTTAATCATTTATAAAGATATAGCTTATATTACTGGATAGACCCTCGGCCGCTTTATATACACTGCTGGCAAAAAACCTTAAGGTCAATGAACATAAAAAAATATGCATTTTGCGTTGTTAAACTCAACCACTTATTTGAGTAGAGCTTCAAAAGATGATAGTAAGAAAAGGGATAATAAAAATAAAAAACTTTTTTTAGCATTTAATAGAGAAAATATGAACACTATGAAATTAGCCTAAATACTAGCCGGTCAAAAGTTTAAGATCATATTGAAACGAAGCGTTAATCGGTAAACACGTAACGTAATTTAGTCATTTCTGTTCAAGCATTAGCGTTGTCAACATCTCCCACTAACATCTCTTGTGTTACATTGGGTAAAAACATGGCAAAGGCTAAAAAAGTTGACAGAGTTTGAAGGTGGCAGAATTGTCGAGCTACAAAAGCAAGGTCTCTCTCAATGTGCCATCGCTGGTGAGATTGGGCGTAGTAAAACTGCTATTGCAAATTTCTTAAAAGAGGGATACGGAACGAGAATTTCAAGTGGTCGGCACAAGAAAATTTCGCCGACGTTGAGCAGGAGGATTGTCCGGCAAGACACCAGTCGATCGTCGAACCAGATTAAGAGCTTTACGGACGCAAAATGCAGCTCAAGAACAATAAGATGGCATCTACGAGAGAAAGGCTTTAAAAACCGTAAACGTCTTTAAAGACCATGCCTCCTCCCACACCACGAAACAGTTCGGTTAAACTTTGCTGAGAAGCACCAAACATAGGACGTAGAAAAGTGGACGAAGGTTTTATTCTCTGATGAGAAACAATTTAGCCTGGATGATCCATATGGCTTCCAACGTTATTGGAACGATAAGGATATCCCACTGGAGACTTTTTCTACACGACACAGAGGAGGAGGTCCCATCATGATCTGGAGTTCTTTCCCCTTCTGTGGAACAATGGAGCTTCAGGTTATACAAGGGCGTCAAACAGCGGCTAATTACAATGGCATGTTGGAGAGATCATCCTTATTGACTGAAGGCTATCGCTTGTGTGGAAATGACTGGATCTTTCAGCAGGACAACGCTGCAATCCACAATAACCGCAGGACAAAGGACTTTTTCTTGGCGAATTACGTGATTCTTTTGGATCATACAGCGTTTTAACCCGAACCGAACCCCATTGAAAATGTTTGGGGGTGGATAGCAAGGGAATTCTGTAGAAATGTACTTCAATTCCAAACAGTGCATGATCTTCGTGAAGCCATCTTCACCACTTGGAATAACATTCCACTCACTCTTCTGCAAACGCTTATATCGACCAAGCCAAAGCGAATGTTTGCAGTTATTCGCAATGACGGCCGTGCAATTCACTATTAAGACCTCTTGTTGGACATTTCCTACCCTGTTTATGACTTCTTTTTGGTATGGTCTTAAACTTTTGACCAGCTGGTATTTAGGCTAATTTCATAGTGTTCACAATTTACCTATTAAATGATTAAAACGTTTTTTATTTTTATTTTCCCTTTTCTTATTGTCATCTTTCGAAGCTCTACTCAAATAAGTGGTTGAGTCTAACAACGCAAAATGCATATTTTTTTCTTTATGTTCATTGCTCTTAAGAATTTGGCAAACAGTGTATATATGATCGACTGTGGCATTAGTAGTCACTAAAACAGCTATGTGAAGCCTCACACTTACACATCGTTAACATAGCAATAATAAAAGTGAAACTTATCTTAAATTCCAGTAAAGTAATAACGTAAAACACATCTATTAAAGAATAAAACACAAGCTTTTCTTGGTGTTGCTACTACAGAAAGATCAAAACATTGACTTGTGTGTTAGCCAAATAATTTGAACAGTTAAAATCATCTTATTGACAGCATAATTTGCATGTTAACAGTTAACTATTTAATAATGTTAGTACTAGATTTTATTTATGTACTAAGTTGCACTGTATATCATAGCACAATAACATATTAAAGAAAATTAAGACTGAATCATGAAATGTAACAATCAAAGTGTACATTTTGAAACATTAAAAGATGCACACTAACAACTATTAAAACGGTATTTCAGTTAAATGTGTAGCAAAAAAAATCATATGGAAAGCAAATAAAGAACAGACTTTCTATATTTATAGCAAAACCAATTACAGTATGAGTTTTATAAATTAAATTACTATCCAATCAAAGACCTAACTGTTTAACATCTGCCACTCAATGGTCATTGTTAAGCATTAGGGCTTATAAGACTCAGATTTCATTCCCTTTATGGATGACAACATTATTTACCCATTATGCTGTTTTGAGATTAACAACAATAAACAAAATTTAATAGCAAAATAATCATCTTTCTATTAAATATAAAGTTCCAGTGGCTCAGTAGTTAATCTGAAGGCTTATAAGAAAAAGTCAGGTTTCGATACCTGTGGTGAGTAGATCACAAATAGTCCGTTGTGTATAAATTTTCTTAAAAACAAACCAACAAAATATAAAACTGCTAATTTTGAGGCAAATTTCATTGCGATTTATATCATAACTTGCTTAGTTTTGCAACATATTTAAGTTTTTACTAAGTAAAATTAAACTTATGTCATATTAAACTTATACGAGAGAGTTTTACTGTAGATCAAATATTAACTAAATATTATGTAATGTATAACAAAGATTGTGTATAATGTGGGGTCTGATACACAACCCATTGAATACTTTTAAAATCAGACTGTGACTTTCCAAAAAATACTTTTGTTGCTCATCTTCTAAGTATGGCCTAAACAGACTATTGTAAATAATCACAAGGTTTGTTTGTTTGTTTTGAATTTCACACAAAGCTACTCGAGAGCTATCTGTGCTAGCCGTCCCTAATTTAGCAGTGTAAGACTAGAGGGAAGGCAGCTAGTCATCACCACCCACTGCCAACTCTTGGGCTACTCATTTACCAACGAATAGTGGGATTGACCGTCACATTATAACGCCCCCACGGCTGAAAGGGCGAGCATGTTTGGCGCGACGCGGGCGTGAACCCGCGACCCTCGGATTATGAGTCGCACGCCTTACGCGCTTGGCCATGCCAGGCCCGTAAAATACATAGCACAAAATGACTGAGATTTCACAAGACACCAAAAACATCATTCATCCAGAGTCATTGAAAATTAGTATTAATGGATAGGGGTGAACTAAATAAAAACAAAGATGGCCTAAGAAGGTCGTAATGTTCTTTTCTACTTTATTTTAATTTAAGTTTTATTACTCATACCAGCCGTCTTGAGATACATTTTTACTTCAAGTGGGTTTCTCGTTATCACGAATAACAATAACTGTCTGTTATTAGAGTGTCGGGATTTCGTATACTTATCATGCGAGATTCTCGAACTTTCAACATTGTTCTGAAAAAACTTACTCTCAATCATCTTCTACAAATTTAGATAACAGACGGGGATTTGCTCGGTACACATCTAACAATAAACGTCACATGCATCAAACTGAAACGCAGGTGTGAAACAAATGAAGAATGATGTGTGCACATCTGAAAATCAATTTGTTTTTTGCTATTATCAATATTTAAGCAGCCTAAGCCATTGAGCTATAAGTTTTTAAGTGTTGTTTCAAGAACAAATATGCTTTTTAATGTTTTAACCCGTATTGTTCTCTTAGAAGTTTTGTGAAATTATTGGGCGAACCCTATTACGAACAACTATCGATTAAGTTTTAAAATGCTATTTAGATTGCAAAATAAAATTATCTATACTTTATTTTGATTTGATTGAATGTTAATATTTATTACTACAGATATTTGAAAATTATAGTTGTACCAATAAAATTGTAAGTAAAGTTATACCTAACGTGGTGGGGGTAACGTCGGAAAGAATAAATACCTTTCGATTTTTATTAGTAAGTTTGATTGAATCGCTGGGGCGTGAAAGTAAATTACTTATATTTGTCTTTGGAAGCAAACGTATAACACTTTGTTTTCGCGGATAATGAAAATTAATATTTTTTCTTTTCACGTCTGTGTAGCATTAAAAATCAGGAACTTCGGAGTATTTTAGGAAGATTTTAGCCAAAAGTTCAATTTAAAAAATACTAAGTGTTTTTATCTTCAAGAAAATAATAGTTTATTTACCTATTTTGAATTTAGAATAAATGAAAACAAACATTTAAGACTAGCCTCGATAAGATAAAATATTCAATTTTAAATGAAAAAAAAAAAACACTAAAAGGTTTACGTGTTACGTGTAAAAGAAATGATGAATTCACTTTATCCTTGTAAGATAATTAGAACTAAAGTCTCTAATGAAAATTAATTCTCTACTTCTGTTTATCAGTAAGGTTATCTTTTATTTAAAGGAATGAAAATTGATATATTAAAAATTCACTGATCAGCTAATTTATTAGTTATTCTCTACATAAAGTTCAGTAATTTGTATTTATGAGAAAACTGAAGTAGCATACAGTTATTAAGTTAAGCAAGAAATGTAAATAGTTTACAGTACTTTAGTTTATAATTACAGATTCATTGCAGTATATTGTACATTTCATTTTATTCAGTGATGTGTTCTTGATTATTTCATCATATGGTGAGCTTATGTATATTTTAAATTGTATTAGATTACATAATTTGCAATATATTTTACTACTGAAATAATTTATCAATCGAATTTCTTTTACACCCTGCAGATTCTTGCAGCTTGTCAAGTATTATAAATATATTAGTCCAGTACAACAGGTCTAAGAGAATTAAACAGAAGAGTGCATCAGTGTGAACTTTGTATTCTGTAGACTTGTAGAGCAACTAATTTGGCACAGGTAGCATGCTATTATATCTGGACATATTTCAACAATAGAATTCTTAGTTCTTCACCAGGTTTTACAGGGTTCCCTTACACTATGAACACTTAACTTCCTCTGTTAGTCAACAAAGTGAAGCCATAATTTTTCCATTGCCAACTTTCATGAAAAAATACAGTATTAATGAGCCTAATTTGCCATAAACCTGGGATTAATACTAACCATATTCACTTTCTTCATACAATATCCAGAATAGAAAAAAAAAACTGGTTATTTCAGTTCTGCATGCTTAAATTAACAACTGCCATATGTCCATTCTTGATTTTGCATTAGAATGGTGTTATACATTGAAACTTTTGTGGCTGCTAAATGTTTATTTACACAAATGGGCATGACTGAAAGCATTCCTGTTATTTCTTACAATATCAGCTATTATCTGGAGTGATAATACTTCTGATATTTGCCATGCTTTTGTTAATATATTTATTTATTTCCTTATGAATATGACCTCCCAATTTGATTATACTTGTATGTATGTGTGTGTGTGTGTATAGGTGAATTCCCAGAATTGTTTCATCTGTGTTTGGTTGAAGAGAGTTTACCTAATGTATTAGTTTGTGTAAAAAATTATGTATTATTTTTATGTTTTGCAGCTCTGTTTCCAATCTTTTCACCATTCACTATACAGTTTGTTGATTTGTTTACTTTCTTATTGTATTTTGGAAGAATCTGTCTACCTTCACTGTTTGTAGCTGTCTGTTTCCTTGGCAGATTTTTTCTCTTTCTTTCCTCTACTATTGATTTAACTTTTCACTACTGTTAATTTTTAAAATCATTTTTATGAAAATCTTTATTCATTCTTCCTTCTTATAATTATTATTGCCCTACTCCTGTGCATTTGACACTGATTCTGATAAGACTTTGCCAGTAATTCATCACATTTCTACCATGATATTTATTTATTTTCTGAGACTTGTACAGCTAAGAAAGTTGATTCATAGATTATTTTGTCTTATCCCCTTGACTTTCACTTGAACGTGAACATTTTGACCTGAAAAATTACTGTATATTCAGTGCTATGCTGCTTTTTTTTTTTTGTCTCCTGAATTAAAGCTTTCAGTAAGAAGTATACTTCCATCTTTGTCCACAAGCGTACCCAAGGTATGCTTCTCTTTTGCTTCTCCTTCAGTAATTTCTGGAAGAATTACTGTGCCTTGCCTTCTCTTTTCTGTTTTTGTGATTCTATCTTTCACTCTAAATCTCTTGTTTATATAATGCCCACCTCCTTGGTCTAACTTGCATATTTCAACTGATGTCACTCTTTTTTGTTAGAAAATGTTTTCAACACCATCAATCAATTTACCCAAGGACTAATTTCCAAAGGAAATTCCAAACCTAGTTCTCTGCATATAAACTTTCCAGAAATGACTACATCTTATTGGGTTTGCATTCTTCTTTGGTCACAGTTGTCTGGTTATTCAGTGATAAAGCACTTAGACAATTCTATGACACTTATTATGATTAAGCAGCAGGGAGGCAACAGCTTTTGAGAACTGTTTTATTGTTGTATTCATCATATGACATCATGTCCTTAGGGTTTTATCTGGTAGCAGATCACTCATCTTGACTTAACAAGATTCATCCTGCAGAGTGGTCCTTACATCCTAGGTATTCTGTTGGATTTGTTTCCTTTTTAAAAAACTCCTTAATTTAGTAGTTATTCCCATTTTGGAAGTCTCCCCATTATCAATCTTGGTAATCGATTTTCATGACAGTGTGTCATGTCTTCGTCTTCATGCAGAGGAGTTTTCCTGTTCTCTGCATAATGTTTGGGATTTTTCTGCAAAGCATCTCATTTTCTTTTTCACTCTTGTAAGCCTTTTACTTTGCTCTCTATCAACATACATGAACTGTTTACTGCCTCTGGTCCCTCTAACATTGTTCAACTTGGTTATCCTACTCTTCCACACTTTTCTTCTTTCTTTACTTGACTTTTCATCTGAGGCCTACCTGTTTTATCCAATGCAGGTTAACATAGGTTATTGTCCACAGCTTTTTACATTTTTATCAGAGGATAATAATTTTCTTCCTTTTTCTGATACCTATCCACTAGTTGGACTTTTGTGAAGTTTTCTGGGCTCTTACATGCCTGATTTTAAGCCACTGACATTTTACTTTTGTATCATTTGTCTCTGAAGACATATTTTTCTTCTTAATTGTGGTTGTTATGATTAGATGGTTTTCATACTCTATAGTATGGGCCAGTTATTGCTGTTTCCAGTACACTCCATTCTTTTTCTTAAGGCATGGGCTGCCTGAGAGGGCAATTGGATGTTTTACATCACTTCCTTTTCTTTTATTTCATTATTATATAATCATTCCATACTCGTATTTCTGGACTCTATGAGCTGTTCACTGTTGTCTTGCCCTTTTTTGTGGAAATAAGTGCTTGACCTCCTCAGCATAACTGGTTAAGTTTGCCAACTAACCCATGTTGCAAGTGTATGTGTTGGTTCTTGTTATGTGTGCATTCAGCAGAAAAAAAGCAAGAAACTGAACTGAAGGTGGCAAGGCTCACCAAATCAAATGTTACATGAGAAATTACACCTTACATTCCTTATGGTTGGTATTATCAGAACCTGTCTAGTGGCCAGCATTGCTTCTCAGGGAATACTTATTTGAAATTTGCATCAAGTGAGAACAGGAGAAGGAATTAAACTTCATTGTTCTTTCTCAGTGACGACTAAAGTGCATGGACATCGTGCCGTCATCTTATTTGTGGAAGGCTACATCATTATGATGATTATGACATAGGCTTGTGCAATATCCATGGACACTAGACATGTCTAAGGTTATGAGTGTGTTTGAGCCTTGTAGTAAGCACATGGAATTGGATAGCAATTGTGCACAAAGCTTTTGAAATATATTTATATATATATTTATACTTTACATTTCTGGGAGTGTGTAATTAATCTTGTTCTTTGAACACTTCTAATACAAAGAATAAAACACTATACTGTAATGACGTTTTAGCATTTTTCTCTTTTAAGGCCCATGGTTTATGATGGAATCTCATCTGTTATTGTCATTTGGTATTTTGACACTTTATGATGCTCATCTTTATTTAGCTGGTTGGGTGAATCCACTACAGCTCTAACCTTGATCTATTAAAACTTGTCTTGACAGAAACTTGGGATTCTTTATCAGTAATCTGTTATTACACTCTCTGTGAATTATTTTACCACTTCTTTTGGCTTTGCAATTCCATACAAAATACATTCTTTCTGATATGGGAACAACAGTCTCCAGTTGTGTGACAATTCTCATTGATTGTGCTTACTTCAGATGCTGACAGTAAAATGTTGCTAGTTCATGAAATTTGTCATCAAACTAGTTGTTTATTGAAATTTTTCCAACTGCCTTCAATTATCTTAAATGTGTGGTTTTTTTATGAGCTTATTTTCTTTTCCATCTCAATTGGATTTAGGTATTGTCAGTAATGCTACTCAAGATCTCCAGGAGTAGGGTAATGTGGTAAGGAACCATTAACTGCAGGGTCTGTAGTCTTATTAGGTATCTCATTCACACGTTTTGTGAGAAATTTTAGCTGTTTCACATAAATATCATTAAATCCTGCTGTTGTGTAGTAATCACAAACACTAACTGTGGTAAAATATATCAACATGCAAGGTGTTCCTCAGTTATCTGACCATTCTTTCTTTCAACTTTTCTACTTGTATTTACTTGGTTGGTACTTCATTATTTCAAACACCCATGCCCTCCAGTGTATAGCCTTACAATGCCAAAAACCAGGTTTCAGTATTTGTGTTGAGCAGATCACAGATAGCCTATTGTTTAGCTTTGTGCTTAACATCAAAGAAACAAATCAGACATTTATTTATCAATTCTTCTCATGCCTTTCTGGTTTCCAATTCTTGTTTCATTCTGATAATGTCTTTGGATAATTTTTTGGTAACCTACTCTCTTCTTGGATATTGGTAAAGATCAATTAGGCCCAATGCCCAGTTCTTATTGGCCCATGTTGACAAACTTTACCATGATTTCAACTTTTTTTGTATACCTTAAAGGTATCCTCTCTGTGTATACAACTTCATGGCTGGTTCACATCTCATGTGGATCAATGTGGTGACATTCTTGTCTTACTACAATTTGATAATGACTTGCCTCAATTTTTTATGTGTTTCTTTCTTGATGTGGGCTTGTCCTCTGCTATTACAAGCTACAGCTGTTCTATCTCAAATCATGAGATAGAAACTTTAAAAGTCCAGGTGTCACAGCACTTTTAATTTCACAAAAGTTTTATTTTCTCATCCTCATGACTTTCAGGTTCTTGTTTTGAGTTTTTCTACATGTTTTTCAGTGAGATGTAAATCTAGTCTTTAGCTGTGGTGTTCAACCAATTATTCTTGCAGATTATCAACACGAATGATTTATTGATGTTAATCAAATTGTCACTCCTTTCCTCCAGAACATTTAAGTCTTATTCATCACACTTATTTTTCCCTAGTTATCAGGGATGGTCTTCCATATCTTTGATTGTTACCTTATGAATGATTTTGTTATCATCTTTCTGTTATTTCTATGGCCATTTTCCTTTCCATCCAGTTCTTGCAGACATACCCTGAGTTTCCTCAGTCATCATTCTCTTCCAGTTTTTCTTCTGGATTGGGTCTCTGTTTTTTTCTTGAGGATGTTACATTTCCTCCAATTAAACTTTTGTTCACCTATTTTTGTGTCTTCTTTTCCTTAAAATCGATTTCTTTTCATTTCTTGCTTGTGGAAAACATCATCCTGATATTTTTTTCTTATAGGCTTTCTGCAGTCTTCTCACATAGATACATTGATTTTCTCTTCAGACTATCATATCTTACTAAGGAATGGGCTATTTGTGTGAATGATTTATTTATCTTTTCCAATTGCCATATCTTCCCTTTCTTTTCTATGTGATCATTCCATCTGGTCATCATGTTTGTTCTGGTAAGGTTGTTCACTGTTATCTCATTTGCACTTTTCATATTCAAGACTTTCATCACTTTTTTGCTAATGGTGTATCTCCTTTTGCCAAAAATGATTGAATTATGCAAAACAATTCTTCCAGCTCATCTGTTCCTCTGTGCTTGTGCTCAGACATGTTCCTTTGTTTCAGTTTTCATGTTCAGCATTAGTATACTCATTAAGTGTTTTTCGTTTAAATTACTTCCCAGTTTATTCATAGTTTTTTAACTTTAATCTCAGTTTATTATAGGCACATTATTATTATTTACAATTTCCATTTTGGTTGACTCTTCTTGATTATAAATTCCATAATTCATGTAACATGAATCAGGCCTTAGGTGTGAATGATCTAATGGGGGCTTTATCAACATTTATTTCTAGGAAAATTGAATGTTACTTTAGTTGACCTCTATTTCTGGATCTCACCCCAGTTTTTCCAGAACATCCTGATTCTATTCAGGCTGACAAGACTTGGATCACCTGTTTCCTCCTCTTGATTTTGCCATTCCTTCCCATACCCTTTTGAAGATTCAGTTAGGCTTGCTGTGGCATTTTTGAACTTATTTCTCAGGTATGTGATGTTTTATCCCTTGCCCCTATTTCCTATGAACCACATCTTTCATTATTACATTACCTATCTTCACATCCATATTTGGTTTTTTTTCCCTCCAAATATTTTGGTATATGTTGACCCATTTGCCTCATAATTAACTCATGAGATTAGCATGCCTTTCCTCCACTGACTTCTGATCATTTTGCTCTTCCATATCATTGTGTCAATTGTCCTTTACTATAACAAAAATTCTTAGGTTGTGTTTTAACTGTTTGGTTGAGATCCCTGAATATCCTATAACTAATTTTTGCTCAATTTTCCTTCCCTTGTTCCATGAAATTGTCAGTTCATTATACTTTTTTCAGCTTCCTCACATTCTGCTCATGAGGTTCTATTGCTTTTAGGGATGTGGTCTTCAGTAACATAATGGCCCTTTTGGGTTGTGCACCTATACAATCCATTCAGTGTGCTCTTTATAATAATCAAATCCTTGCTTGTGATTCTTTGGTAGGCTCTTATTACCCTTTCTCTTACATTGATGAATTATTTACTTTGGTATTTGGATAAGACTCATGTTGGTGGGCATCCTGCTTCATCCTCCTCATCCAGATTTACATCTGTTCATGAATGTATCTTTTCAGGGTGGGGTTAATCACCAAGAGGCTTTGGGTTGCTAGTCTGCTGATGAGAAGTCTTGAAATATCATTGTTCTTGAGCTTCTTGCAGTCCATCATGCTTTGAAACACTTCCTTTCTCTTGCCAAATGCTTCCTGGTGGTGATTCATTCTTACAATTCTATGGTGGTAGCACATATTAATCACAAAGGGGACACCTATTCAGTACCTCTATTTGTGAACAATGGATCTGCTATATTGGGCCACATGCATCTCATTCATCTCATTGCATATTATGTTCCAGGTGCTTTCAGTCTAATAGTGGATTCTTTTCCAACCAAACAATATTTATCCAATGAAGTGGTCTGTAGATCCCCTTGTATTTCAGTTACTTTTTTCCCTGTGAGGTTTTCACTATGTCACAGCCCACAACGAGATGCCTGATACCTCATCCTCTAATCCTGGATATCAATACCTTTAGCCAAGACTGGTTCCACAAATTCCTTTATGTATATCCTCCTGTCTGATTACTTTATCAAATGTGTATCTCTAATGCATACTACTCTGTACTGTGTCCCTCTTATCACTCCTTATTGGCAAGCTCAGCCATAGTTTCCACAATTATAACAATTGCAACTATTCCTCCAGTTTCCCTTTCCTTGCCTCTTTCCCTTCTAAGTAAACTATAGTTACTGGTTCTACATCCAGCCATTCATATCCTTTGTCTACATGCCTGGCTTTTGTTCTGTCTTTGGTGATCAGATTTTCCTGTAGAGAGTATCTTTCCTTTTGGCTCATTCCATGCATACCTTTTCAATGAAGGTGTATCAGTGCAAATGAAAGATGTTCCCCAGTTGGTCTGTAACTCAGGAATTCCATGTTGACTGCCTTACTGTTGTTTGTGAGGCAGAGTTTCTCACGTGGAATTCTGACGAGGGGGTCTTATGTTTCCTACCTATTGAGTTATCGGGCAGCATTATCACATACCTTTCCTTTCTCTGGATATTTATGCTTCCCCCGCTCTTAACATCCTAATGCATTCCTCCTGGATTCATTATCCTTCCAGACTGGGATCTTAAAGTGATCCTCTATTTCATCCTATTTCCTCATGCTCCATTTTCACCTTTCTCTTAAAACGTATTTCCTTTTCCTCCTAGTCTGTGAATATTGAAGATCTGATATATTTGCCATTAACATTTCATGTACACTTTGCTAACATACCTGACATTTCCTTTATCCAGATCATTCCTTCCTCCCACAGACCTAAGTGACTAGAGAGAGTAATTTGCTTTTTTCAGTTATTTGTTTTCTTTCTACTTCTCATTTCTACTTTCATCTGGATCTATATCCAGTCTATATCCTTCAATGTTATATTGCATATGTGGATTCCTTCCATGGTACCCATTCTCAACTCTTTATCCCTACAGTCTTCTTCTGTTTATAATCTTTCCCCTTCTACCTTCACCAATAATAGTCGATATTTAATTTAATTAACATATACTTTCTTGTCTTCTTCCCACTTGAATTAGTTCAGTGTGCCTTCTTATCAGATATGATACTTCACCATTTTCCTCACTTCTTGTCTTCATTGGTTATTGAAATAAATGTTGGTTGGACATGTATGCTACACGTAATATATTCATCTCCCATTATTATAACATATTGCAGTTTTTTCTTCATCAGGATTTTGTCTTCCACTTATGCATCTTCTTCAAGCTTTGATGGAGCTGTGACTGAGTAAATTTATATTTGTACTTTTTTCTTCTTTCAGGGGCTTTAATTCATTTATTATTTATGTCCAACTAAAGTATTCTTGAATTAGAAACCTGCACAATGACTACCATGTTGGCTCACACTTTAATTTTCATTGCTTTGCAGTGTTCACCATTGAGATGAGTTGTTCCACCAATCACTTGTAGGTGAGTAACATTGTGATGTACTTGCTATATTAACTCACCTGTTCCACACTATACTTCCAATGGACTGCAGGAGCAATGTAGTAGGGAATAGCTGCCCATTTCTACCATACCTTGTATTGAAAAATTGGTATGGTCTGCTTTTCAAAATGGATTTTGTGGTCACCCATTTCATTGTCTCAAGTGATGATGTTCCTCTAGACTTTCCTACATGTTCTCAATCGCTTTTTCTTCAAGTGGAGTATGGGAGTTCTTACCAACTTCCAAGCTATTGCTGTGGTCAACTGTGAAGGCATGCTCTTCAATGAGTTTCACACAGATATAGCTATAACCATTCAGTGAGAGTAGGGTGGTGGTGATCTGTGGATGTAGATAATATGATGTCTTCCAATATACAATCACAAAAGGGTGAGACATCAAACTGCAATTCATTCATTGAGTGGATGCCCTCATCCTACTGGTGGATGTTGGTACTATGCAACTGAGTGTTGTATTTAAAGTATAACCAATCAGCAAAACTCCTCACACATGTTTATGGTTATCTGTATTCCTCCCATGAACATACTACATAAATGTTGTGGGTCATGGTGGAGTTAAGGAGGGTGGTTCCAGTTCCATCTTTTTTGCAATCCTTCATTGTATCTCATGCTGAAGATGTTTTACTTTTGGATGGTGCTGGTCAGTTTACCATTATGGAGTTGATTTTTATTATATAGTCATCCTTTCAATAACAGATGTCAAGTCCCTGGATTTAAATATCTAAGATATCACGTGTCGTGGTCAGATGTTGGAGTTGTTCTAGTTTCTGTTGAGTCTCTTGAAGTTAAGGTGAATATGATATGATCTTCATCCTACCCCAACGTGAATGTTGGTTCCCAGTAGCATGGGTTTTGGATATAGTTGATTTATTGAATAGTTAGTTGTGCCCTACTCAACCTACACCTCAGGGCACATTGATTAACTTATCCACTTTCATACTTTGTGGAATTGAGTTCCATATATATTTCTTGGTTGAGATCACTTTCCTGCCACAGATCTATTCCACTTGGATGTTCTCCACTTGTTTTCCACCCTTATCTCCTGTATTTCACAGATAGGCAGAGAGTATACCTAGTTTAGAAGTGGTTCAGTTCCTCTCATCAGATTTTAGGGTCTTATAAGCTTTCATTTTCAGGGATATCCTTAAGATGCTTTTGAGGGTTACTTCTGTCATTCCCTTACAGCAGTCCCACCTCCTACTTAATGTGGGATTCCTGTTAATCTTGTGAGAGGAGGGGAAGTACTGTAGTGAAAGTTATAATTTTCCTAAGAAAATGGATTTCTGATATTTATTTACCTCTTCTCACATTTCCTGCCCTTCTTCCTCACTGCATGGCCAGGTGGTTAAGGCACTCAACTTGTAATTTGAGGGTCGCAACTTCGAATCCCTGTTGCCAAACATGCTCACCCTTTCAGGCATGGGGGTATCATAATGTGACAGTGAATCCCACTATTCCTTGGTAAAAGAGTTGCCCAAGAATTGGCAGTGGGTGGTGATGACTAGCTGCCTTCCTGCTAGTCTTATACTGCTAAATTAGGGACGGCTAGTGGAGATAGCCCTCATGTAGCTTTGCGCAAAATTCAAGATAAACAAATAAATAATCCTCACTTTCCTCTGTAAAACTTTGCAGTTATGGTGCGATAGAGGCAAACAGAGGGAGTCATGCTTCTTATATGTCACACTCCTATGGATGGAGAAGTGACATAATGATTTGCATGAGAGACATGTTGGAATCATTTGATTTCAGTAGGAAGGTACAGAAAGCTTGTGGCATGTGTAAAGAAAAAAAAACATTTCTACATAGAGAGCAACACTGGATGAGAATAGTTAATCTTGTGAATGGTGGTAAGTTCCTATTGGAATACATTTTCAGTAATGGAAAATTATAAATTTTCATGTTACCTTCCATAAAATTAGTCATCTTACAGTTTTTTTTTCACCTTCTGGCCAATAAACATTCCATGGATGTGATATTGCAGAAGAAATGTGGTTAACCTCCCTCCAACACTTATTTTATATTCTCTACTTACGTAGCAGTTTGATCCAACTCTGTATTTTGTCTACCTCCAGTTGTCATTCTTCAATATTCAGAGGTTTTAAAAAGGCGAATGGTTAATAATTTCTATTTTTCTTGCAGCTTCTGCTCTCAATCACCTTAAACAACATATATGTACACAATATGGCCAAAAGTATGTGGACACCCCTTCTAATTAGTGGGTTTGGCTATTTTAGCCACATCCATTGCTATCAAGCATACAGCCATGCAATCTCCATAGACAAACACCGGCAGTAGAATGGGTCGTACTGAAGAGTTTGGTGACTTTCAACATGGCACTGTCATTGAATGCCACCTTTCCAACAAGTCAGTTTATCAAATTTCTGTCCTGCTAGAGCATCCCTGGTTAACTGTAAATGTTGTTATTGTGAAGTGGAAACGTCTAGGAGCAACAACAGCTCAGCCATGAAGCTATATGCCACACAAGCTCACACAATGGGACTGCTGAGTGGTGAAGCACATAGCTTGTAAAAATTGTCTGTCTACAGTTACAACCTTCACTACTGAGTTCCAAACTACCTCTGGAAGCAACATCAGCACAAAAACTGTTCATCAGGAGCTTCATGAAATGCGTTTCCATGGCCGAGCAGCCACATACAAGCCAAGATCACAGTGTGCAATGCTGAGCATCGACTGGAGTGGTGTAAAGCACACCATTAGACTCTGGAGGAGTGGAAACATATTCTTTGGAGTGATGAATCACACTTCACTATCTGGCAGTCTGACAGATAAATCTGGGTTTGGCAGATACCTGCCTGAATGCATGGTGCCAACTGCAAAGTTTTGTGGAGGAATAATGGTCTGGGGGTGTTTTTCATGGTTTGGAATAGGCTCTTTAGTTCCAATGAAGGGAAATCTTAATGCTACAGCATACATTGACATTCTAGAGAATTGTGTGCTTTCAACTTTGTATAACAGTTTGGAGATGGCCTTTTTTGTTTCAGCATGATAATGCCCCCATGCACAAAGCGTGGTCCATGAAGACATGGTTTGCTGAGGTTAGTGTGGAAGAATTTGACTGGCCTGCACAGAGCCCTGACCTTAATCCCATCAAATACCTTTGGGATGAATTGGAACGCCAACTGCAAGTCGAGCCTTCTCTCCCAACATCAGTGCCCTACCTCACGATTGCTCTTGTGAGTGAATAGGAGCGAAGCGAATCCCCACAGCCATGTTCCAAAATCTGGTAAAAAGTCTTCCAAGAAGAGTGGAGATTGTTATAGCAGCAAAGGGGGAACCAACTCCACATTAATGCCCATGGTTTTGGAATGAGGTGTTCAACAAACACATGGGTGTGATGGTCAGGTGTCCACATACTTATGGCCATGTGGTGTGTGTGTGGACCGTGGAGCCCACCATATGGTGAATGCTGCTTCATAGGGAATACTTCTTTCTCCTGAAATCTGCATTAATAACAAACAATGTTAAGTCTAATTGCCCCTGCTCAGTGCTCACTGTAAAGGTGGAGTTTTCTGTTAGGTTACTATGGATGTGTTTATATTTGCTCTTTCGTGCTATACTATCATTTCAAAAAGTAAATGATAGCAACAGATGTAGTTCCTGCCTTCTCACTTGGGTTAACACTTGCTTCCCTATTCATTATAACCTATTGTACAGTAATTCAATATGGGACCTCATGCAGATGAGAGGACTCAGGACTCATTTTGTATATGTGCCTACTTTGGTGTTCTCAGTATGCATCTTTTTTTTTTCTACTGGAGTGGAAGAAACTTTGCTTTCTTAATCCCACTAGTAAGATTAAATGGGTGCACCCTTTGATCAGAAAGAAATAGAGCTTGGCATTTATCTGGAACTGAAGCACAAGCCATCCCTTACACTTGAAAAACAAACTGTTTCTGGTAGATGTACTTGTTATTTGGGTCTTGTTTTGTTCTTATTGTTTGTTTATTGTTTTGTTGTTTTTTTGGGGGCATCGAGAATCCAGGTCTAGGACAATTCACTCCTGTAATTATTTATTATAGTAAATATTTCACATAAATATTTCTTATGTACTTACTTATTGCCATAGTTGCACTAAACATGATGTTCTGCTAACTCACTGAAATGTACAGGCCAGTTAAGCAATCATTAAGTTACAACCACCTGCATGACATTTTAGCACCATATAGGAGGTTTCTTTTGATAGTACTCTTTGCTCTGCTATCTAAATTAGGCATATATTTTTTCACGCATGAGATGAATAATGTCTCCTATGCAGTGATGTCTCAGTATGGCCCCTTCACACTTAGTGGGTAGCAATGTTCATAAGTTTTTTCCATTTCTTTTTATATATTCTCTTTGGAGAGGTGAATAGCATTTGAAATTAAAATTAATTTTCCATACCTGCAAATGTATCCAAGATAGATACTTACTTCTGTGGAACCATTCATCCTTTCTTCTCACTTTCATTGTCTTTTCACCCCGTAAAATATGAGCCTGTGGTAAACTCAGTTTGCTTTTTGGGAGTACTGTGCAAAGAAGATGTGTTGCCCTCTTGTTGGTGGAGGGCTATAGTCTAACATTTTTTGTATCAAAGACTGCCTAAATGCTTGCATCTAGAGGTGAGAGTTTCATTCAGAGGCTCAGTAAATGCACACAAACATTTTTTTTTGGCTGTGGCACAATATGGTAATAGCTGTGTAGAAATGAGTATCTACCTGAAATACATTTAAAGTTAGGAAAACGTTAAATAAAATGTAATTTTTATGTTGACTCCAAGTTTTAAACAGCCAGGGGGATCCTTTGCTTCTTCTGCTCACCCTTTACTGTTCTGTTATTTCACCACAGACTTTAGATATTTATGATAAAATATAATAAATTTTCAGTGGTTAGGGTAAAGAATCACTTCTATAAAATGCCTAAGAAAGCTAGTCAGCCTTGTTTGATTATATTTGCTTATAAATATAGATAAAATAAACGATTTAATAATTTTCTTACAATTTTCAGTCCTAAAAACAAGCATGGTATAAACTAGTTTTTGGATAGCTGCAAATCAAACTTGGATCAAAATTCACAAGGATTTTTCCACAAACAATTACCAAATTTTCTTGAAACACCTTTGCCTGTATAGTATTATGGATAATGATTTTCAGGAATTATCATCCATTTCCAAGTACCAGAAACCAGTCATTTTCATACATACTGATTCTGATAGAGATTCAGAGGAATCATTAGAGTTTACATTAGTGTATGATCAAAAAGTTATCAAACATTGTAGCAATTATTCATTTTCATCAGCAACTTAAAAACAGTGAACTATCTTTTAAACATAAGTCTGTGGATGAGTTAAACTCACAGGACTTAAAAGTGCATGAGGTGCATTCAAACTGGAATAATTACGTTGAATAATGAAATTAGATACTCTTCATTGGATATGTCAAATGCATTAATTACCTGTTTTTTATCAGAAAGAAAAATAGATAGGAAAATAAGTTGGAAAGTGAGAATGTAAAATGTACCATTTGAAAATTTGTTTGTAGAGAGAATATTCAACATATGAAAAGAAATCCTGTTAGAAAACTAAGAGCTGAAAATAATCAACTTAACCAGGAAGAAACACAAGAAGGTGTTATTCATAAAAAAGTATTATACACCCATCATCCAAAACCTTAGGTGTAATTGAAAATATGAGTAAGCAGTTCTATTTGCAAAATTGAGAAGTGCTAATAAAGCAAATGCAAGTAATTTCAGTGAAAAGAAATCACTGAGTAGAAATAAAACAAGAATTAAGACAATCCAGTCTTTAAACTCAAATCAAATCCAAGAAAAGTTAAAAGCAAGAAAAACATGCAATAAAAGTACTAAGAAATCAAAAGTATCAAAAGAAAAGCTTAAGTCTTGTGAAAATATAATGGCAGATACCTCTGTTAATATAAAAACAAGAAAATCAAAAATAAGTAAGACTCTCAGAAAGAGTGCCAAACAGTCAGTAACTGAAATTCCTTGCAAAAAAATAAGTGATGGACCAGATGGAGAAAACAAAACTGCCATTAAAAAATTAAATAAAGCCAGAAAAAGTTAACCTATGTAACTTGTACTAAACAGAAAAAAAAAGCAAATTTAAAAATACAGAACAAAAATGAATCTGAGAAAATGAGCAATTTTTCTCATTCTGAAGATCCCGGAGTATTTATACCAGAAGCTCAAGAACATGTTAATCATTCTCTAAACTTCAGTAAAGATGGTGTTAAAAGATTTGACTCTATTTCAAAAACTTTGACCATAAAATAACAAAAAGGAGGAAGAAACAATTTCTTAAAGTGAAATCAACAGAACAACAAGTGAAAAACAAAGGTACGTTTTGTGATACATCTTGCATTATTTGTTAATCACTGTTAAAAATGGTATTTTCTTCCAGGATTCTCTCATATTAACCTGCAATGTTGTAAATGTTTGTCAGATATTTATTAGTGTTAGTGTTTTTGTGAAACAAAATTATTAAGTGGTTATTTTTTTATACTGTTTTGATTTAATTTCACCCAGGGCCATAGCTATACAGAGTGCATGGAGCTAGACTATGCTCATGGGCCTGTTTTCAAGAATTTGTAGCTTGTTCAAGCTACTCTTTTTTCTTCTTTTTTTTTCACTCAGTATGCAGCAAAATGTTGGTCGGCTTGTAAAGTAGTGTGTTAACAGTGCTGCATCATGGACATTTGTGAGTTTTTATAATGTATGATATACCAGTAAAGTTCATAAAGTTTTAAAGAGACAAAAAGGAACTTGTAGCCCATCAAGGATATTCTTCTGACTCTCAAACACAACTACCCCTTACTACTAGTATATTTATCCAATCTTTTCTTTAACTCAATTTTCTCTCTCAAAACCACCATTATTTTACAGTAAATAAGTTATGTATTACTTCCATTATATTAAAACACATTCAAGTTCCTCTTCATAATGTAAACTTTACACAATGTTAGTTTAAATATTTAAGAATGAGTTTGATGTATTTTATAAACAGTTGCAAATAAGTAGCCTGTGTTGTAAAGGAATTATAATATGCCCTTCCTTTACCTTGTTCACAAAAAATAGATAAAAATTCAACTCTCTTATTTACTGGTTTTGGTTGTTGAATGGTGTGAATCAGTTTTAGTGATATTAGTGTTTATTTTATTTTGTGTATGCTGTGTACCTCTAGTATAATAGCCTGCTAACATTGATATAGTTTTGAATTATGAAATGGCAAAGCCAGTTTTAAGTGGTGCTGCTAAACAAAAATAAGATGTGACAAAAAGAAATACAAATCAAAAAACTTTTTTTTTTCACAAATAAAGAACTTGTAAGTGTGCCTACCTCAAACATCCTTTGAGAATTTGGGCTGGAAAACCAAGTAAGAATTGAATATAGTAACAAACCTCAAACTGTAAAAGAAAACAATAATAATACTTACCAAGAATTTAAGACAAAGGCTAATTTCCTTTATCTGTGATTTCATAAACTGAGTATCTGACAGACAAAGCAAGCTTTAAAGATAATTTTAGGATTAAGTAATAATGTTTTACTTTGAAAATGGAACCACATAAGCCCAAGGTAAGTTTTCCACGTGATGCTGATTGTTCACATAAAGAATGTGGCTCTAATGTCTGTTTGTATGAAATGAAGTCTAAAACCAAAATTAATCTGCAGCAAACATGGTTGTGATACTCACTGAGATTGAACAAATAATACTGTAAGTCATGCCAGCTCTTTGGAGATTACAAGCAGACTGATATTTTTGATGCCTGAATTATAGGGTTCTGTGAGTGATGTCATTTAGTATAACCATTCAGCAGACATGAAATGTCTGATGTACATATACAGGCTTGTGTAGTTTGTGAAGTGAGGCATCACTGGATATTTTAAGTGTCTCGGATGAGTGTATATAATGAACAGAGTTGCACCACAATAATGTAGAAGGTATAAATGTAAAAATATATTAGAAAGTGATGACTAATATAGTGACAAAAACTCCCAAGAACGTACTAAGAAACTAGTTCTGTGTGTTTAGACTATATCGAGCTGACACTATCATAGCTCATGAATAAGGATTATGTAAGCCAAAGGTGCTATATTATCGAAGCCTATAATCAATTAAAGCTCTCAAGGTCAATAGAAATGTGTGATGCATATGAGTGAGACTGCATTACTAATATAAACTAGGAAGTTAGTTGACAACTGGAAGATGCTGTAAACTGTGGATGATGGATGGCTATTGAGCTCAAAACTTCCTAAAAAGAAAGGTAGTCAGCACTTTGATTCCCTATTGATAACAAATTGTATGGATAGATACAAGAGAAGAGTGTGGTGATTCCATTCACCTACTCTCAAGTAGACCAATAGGTGATGAAAGTTGTTTTTGATATTAATTATTGCATAAGAGTAAGATTGATAGAACAACTTACAGATAGTGGCACTTACTATTTAGTAGATTTGGTGGATGCCAAGAAAACTTTGAATAAAAACATGTAGCAGCTGATAAATAAGCTCTCCTGCATTAAAAAAGAGTTGCTCTCCAGATCCACAAAGTAACTCAACATATCAGTGGTAGCAAGAGAACCACCAACTGTTTCTTGCCTAAACTCGTTGTAAGTATTAAATGCCTTTCTTCTTAAGCATCAGGTACTGCACCGTGTAAGATAAGAGTTAAATGTATTAAGGGTATTAACTTAATTAAGAAGTAAATACATTTAATGAAGCTGTATGTAACCTGTGACAATATGAAAGATTCAATAAAAGAAATGTTATTGGAATTCTTGTTTTAAACTTCATTATTTTAACTGTAAAGTCTTGAGTTAGTGCCTGTGTGCTCCATTCAGTCACTGCATCCCCACCTAAAAATAAATAAATCTTGTAACAACAGGTAGTATTAGTCGAAGCTCCAATGGCTAAGCTGAACTAACCTTTCAGCCTACCTAAGATGCTCACCCCAGTTCCGTTACAGAAAAGTAGCAATCTCATGGTAATTTTAATGCATATCTAGAAGCTAAAAAAAAATCACTTTATTGGTCCTAAATTTCTGACCACATAAACAATGTAACTTTACTTTTCATAGGGGACAAGAAAGTAGTAGGCAGTTTTTTTGTAGCAGTTGAGTTACTGATTAAATAAAATCCAGTTTTTGGAAAAGCTCCTCAAAAAAACAAAACATTCAGTAACCTACCTTACCATTCAAAATGAAGTAATTGAACTGTTGTATCCATATAATGTGAAAAGAATAAGTTGTAAAATAAAGGAAGCACCATTTTACTCAGTACTTTTTGGCAATACATAAGATGTGGCTATAGTTTATCAGTCAAGCCTAATAATTAGGTATTTAACAGTAATTACCAATGTAAAACAAACAGAAATAAAAACGTGAAGCTTTTCTTTTTTTTAGTTTATATGAGTATTCAGCCAAATGTAAGTGAAATAGAGGCATAAATTCTGCAGTTCTCAGAAGAATGAGGTTTTGCCTTTTCAAAGATACAAGGCTAAAGGCATGATGAAGTGGCTTATATGGCTATTGCTTACATGAAACTTTGAGCACAGATAATGGAAAAAATTTAAAGTGCCAAATATGTTTGATGTGCATCTCAAAATTTTAACTAATTACTAAACTAATTGAAGAAAACTAATTACAGAAATTACAGCCTTTCTTTTAACTTGAAGTTAAATTATATGTTTTGTTTTGAGAAATCAAAAAAAGGATGGACAATATTACAAAACATTTGTGAGTGTAATATCACACTGAAGAAATATCTTACATAACTGTTTAATGACATTGTGTTGTTGTTTTAATGATATGATAAAATCTTTGACAATTATTATTCTGTTGAGTGATAATGCTGGGTAATGTGAATGTAGCTGTTAATTTACTGAAACATTCATAGTCATTCTAACAGTGTTTCTTATTGTGCTTCAAACATTTATATATATATCAAATGTTGCAAATAGTAGACCAGAATTCACCTATAAATAATTTTTTCAAGAGAAAACAATTTCAGAGATCTTAACTTTCCATCACAGATATCATCCTAGTAGTCCCCCTTCAAACCCAGATTTGTTGAATTTAATATTGATAATATATAGCCAACAAGAAAGTTAATTAGCTGTTGAAATGAATCCTAATACAAAATGGAATTATATTCAGAGCTTGTGATTTGCATGACAAATTCTGCAGTTTTTATAAGAAAAAAGTAAGATTTAAGTGAAACAAACTTTTTTAAGAATTTTAAAATTGTTGATTTATTAAGAAGAAAAGTCCAAACAAAATGGATATCAAGAATTATGTCATCCTTAAATGTACCTTCTGAATACCTGCAATATAATACCATAATATAACTTAAATTTTAATTAAGCTAAGAGTGTAATTAATTTTACCAACAGTGGTATGAAAATGTTTAAAACATAGTACTGTAAGTTCATGAAATAAATTTGTATTTCAACCATTTAGTATGTAGTAAAAAAAATTCTATTGAACATATGACTTGACAGCAATTGATAAAATATTCTTTAGGAAATTCAAAGTGTTGATAACTATTAATGTACAGTTACCAAACATTTTGTGAGACTTTTCTTATGGAAACTAAATATAAAGTATATTTCATATTGCAATGAAGAAATATATATATATATATTTTTTTTACATGCAGTTCTGCCTTTAAAAAGACAACATCCACAAGGAACAGAGAGTATCCCAGGAGGATCTCCAAAAATCATCAGGCGAGGGTCAAAACGCCCAATTGTAAAACCAGTAGCATTTTGGAGAAATGAGCACATTAATTATAGATGCACATCAAATGGTATGAAGCAGTTACATTTACACTTTTTTCTGATAAAACTGGATGATGAAATTTTTACAGAAACAAAACAGGTGTTTTAATTTATTGTAGATCTCAACAAGAGTATAAAAGTGAGGCTCTGTAAAACTTTATACACATCTGTAATAACAGAAAGCATGCTTCCATAATTACAAACAATGATAAAGGCAACTAGATGGTGAATTTATTACTACTGCAATGTTATCACTGAAAATACAAAAGAAAGCAGTTTAGTTGTCAATATAAGATTCTGTTCATAAGATCTTTGTTTTAACAGAGCATTATACAGTTTACCAACATAAATTTCAGGAGTATTATTCCAAATTCCTGTAATTCTGTTCACATTTCTGTCTAGTTATTTGGTCATCTTTTGACCTTAATTTTTAAATCCAATTTTACATTCTCTAGAATGTTTGTACTGAAACTTTGTATAGACCAAGCCATGATTATGAGTATATGGTTGATCTCTTTAGTGTTGAAATATTGTCTTGAACATATTTACTGTATGCTTGGGTTTGTTATGTTTCTGTGAAATGAGTCCCTGCCTAGTGAATCATATTCCTAGCAAAATGATGTGATACATCAGAATTAGCTGTACATAGCAGAACTAAGGATGTCAACAGATTTGTGTAGATAACTGGCTGTTATCCAACCGATAGCATGATCGGATCCCTTTCTTGCATCACCGTCAATGTTATGCAATGAAAATGAAACTGTTCCTCTCTGTCATTTATTGCTGCTAAAATTTTCTACTCAGATTTTTCTATATGGAGCGTCCTTCTCTAGCTTTGCTTATTCCACTGTTTATGGTCGATTTATTGGTAACCTCTTGTCAGTAGCAGTTTTTGAGCAGCTGCATATCAAGTGAGACAACTGATTATGCTAATGTGTTATTTATTGGTCTTGAAGTACCATTAATGTCTGTAGTTACAGCAAGGTATGTAATTAGATGTTATGCGTATCAAAGGTATGTAATCAGATGTTATGCGTATCTCATAAAAGCCATACTCTGAGATTCTTAACATCACTTTTAAGGAGTTTTGATTTTCTATCTTGACTACTTCTATTTATAGTAGTTTAGAGTTTCGTGTACCCCATTCAGGCTCCACTGAAACCTGGAGTTTTGCAGTAGTTTTTGCATGAATTGACCTTGACTAGCCAAAATGTTTGGTTCTATACACTTGGCAAGTGTTATTTCAGTCTTGGGAGACATTAGTGTAAATACAGTATTTCTATCACTGTTATTAGGTAAACTATTGCTGTCTTTAATTTTGTAAGTGTTATACTGGTGTGGTGCTTTCCAGTTGGTTGGATGACAACTACACAAAGCTTAAAGCTATCAGAATTTGTCTTTACTCTAGTGTAATTTATTTTCACATGAGAAAAGGGTGTTATAGCTGTAGCATTCATTCACCTGATGATTTACATCATTGTTTCCAGTGCTGTGTGTTTATATATACATATATATATATGTGTTACCGAGAAAGTTGATTTTGTATAGTGGTATGTTAATTTATATTTTACACCAAAGAATTTAGAAAAAAACACTACTTGAACAGCTCATGTGGAAAAATTTGGAGTTCATTCTTTTTAAGAGTATTCTTTGGATGTATGTATAACTATGTTGTTTTTTGTTACCAGCAGACATTACATACAAGGTATTTAAACGTTGCAGCATGATACTATAAATAATATTTTAACCAAATTACTATAGTTAAAATATTATTATACAGCAGTGATGAAAAGTGAAAGGATCAAAACTTATATTATGAGTGTTGAAAACTGGCACCAAATGTGGTGCACTAAATTTACAGGTGTAAAAATTTAGAATATATTTAGAAGTGAAGTAATGCCCAAGAAATAAAGATGACATTAAAAAAACAGATGTAGCCAGAGAGGTTGAGATTTGTATTGAAATCAGCTGAGTAATTATTGTAAAATGTTTTGTTCATACACCTAAGGAGTACACAACATGGAGTAAAGATGTGTTATGTTTGTATGTAGTTTATTCAAGAGAAATTAGATGTTTTAATAATAAATGTAGGTTTTACTTCTTTTATCATGGATAGTAATAAATGCTTTTTAGTTGTTCCATCTCCTGATGATCCACAAGGATTAATAAGCAGTCTTAAATGAAATAATTTGATTTAAACTAGCACTTTAAAAAATGGTATATAAATCAGTAGATGAAATTTTCAATCATCATTATAACTATATGTCAAAATTACTTTTGTTTTATTTCCCTACCATGTAAAATATGTGTGTATAACATTTTAACACATCAATCTTTGAAAGGCTATGTTTTTGGAAGTATGTTAACATGACACTAATACCTAAAGTACTTGTCATTTTTCTGTACCCAAGAACAATAATAGATCAGGTGACTAAATGCATCTAAACAGTTTTTTCTATAAAATGACATCAGTCTCATTACCAAAATTTTAGATATGATGTACAGATATGAAATTAATAAAATTTAATAATATGTTTATAGCCACCTGAAGTCCAAGAGCATTTATAAGAATAATAGATTTAATATTCAAACATTTACAAATCAGAAAGTTACTTCATGTATAGTATAACTGCATTTGTAATTATGTGTAAGGTTGTCAAGGAGGATTTTTTCTTTATTCAGGAACTTACGAAATAGCTGGTATTGTACCAGGATTCAAAGAAGACACCATTTTTGTTCATCCTCAAAAGAGAAAAGGTTTGCTGTCTTTTCTTACGTATATGTTAAAAGTGTATAACTCAGCAGGAAACTGTACATAAGCTATATAAACACTATATCTGTATAAAACTACTGTAAGAGAATGGTTTAAGTGTATACTAAATCTCTTGATTGTTCGAGGCTGTACATTGGCTTGTGACACTATATTATATGTATATATATATATATTTTTTAATACAAAGTGTATGCCATTCCAGTACAACTATAGTATTTGACTTACTATATGTTCCTCTCTTATCTTATTTTATGCTATGTTTTTGTGTTTATGTAATTTACAACTATGTATATATATATATATATATATTATATATAGTAGTAAAACAATTTCAAGGAAAGACCAAAGTGTATGATCCATATGTAGGCAGAGAAGTGAAAGCAGGTAAGTGTCTCTATTTATTTGGTGCATATATATTTTAAAATACATTTTTTTATTTTCTTTCTTTATTATTTGATCTGTTTCTTAATTTATATTAGTCTAAAAAACTCAGATTGTTATGAATATTTTTATAAGGATTAAGTAATTTGAAGAATTTAGTTTGATCATGTTAATACCTATATAGAGTTATTCTATGTTAATATGACAGTACAAAAATTCTAGTTATATTTCTTCTGTTAAAGAAAGTAAGTTAACTTTTTATGAGCTTAAAACACATAAGGTCAATGATCTCCTGTTTCTCTAGCATAACAAGTTCAAAATTGTGATACATTTACATGAAACGGCAGTCTGTTGCAGGTTAATACTCACTGGTACTTGTTGTATATTTCTGTAGACTAAAGCTAGGGGGGAAGACATTGAACATTCAAGTCTTGAGCCTACAACCTTTAAACTATGGAACCAGTTAAAACACTATCTGCTATGCTTGGTTCTTACGTTGGTGTTTTGTTAATTATACTTTGTATTTTTAGCTGATCAAAAAGTTCACATGTATGATGTACTACAGTAAATTTATGGTCACTTCTCAGCTCCTGAAGAATTCCTAGATTTTATTGATATCCCACAATTTTATAACTAAATTCAGTTTTTGAACCTACTTACAAATTCTGAAATGATACCACTGGTTTACAAAAAAATATTTTTTGTCTGAGGCAAGAATGTGAATAGGTGTTTTTTACTAATTTGGGTGTGCTGAATTCAAATTTATAAACAGTTTTGCTCTATCACCTCTAGTTTTCTGGCTTTTAAATAGTCTCATTTTAGTATATACAGAGTATATACGTACTTATTTCAACAGTTGCAGCAGCTTATTACAGATAAAACAGGATAGATAAAGAACATTGACGGAATAAATATACTTGGATGACACAATGTACACAATTCATAGTACCGCAGACAGTTAGAAGTGTGCTTTCTTAGATGATCTGGTGTATTTTGCCTCCGGGATGTCACGCAAGAGCATCCAGCAGAAGTCTCCCATCATGCTGGGGTTCCACTTGCCTTGGTAGTTGCTCTCCATCTTCGTAATGTCTTGGTGGAATCTTTCTCCGTGCTCATCACTCACTGCTCCAAGGTTTGGAGGGAAGAAGTTGAGGTGGGAATGGAGAAAATGAATTTTGAGTGACATTTGGCATCCCATATCCTCATAAGTCTTTAGCAACTTCTCAATACAGGCTTGGTAATTTGGTACGCGTTTGTTACCAAGGAAGCCACTACAGACTGACTTAAATGCTTTCCATGCTCTCAGCTCCTTTAAGGTAAGAAGCTCCTCAAAATCAGTATCCTTCAGCACTTCTCGGATTTGAGGTCCAACAAAGATGCCCTCTTTGAGCTTAGCAGCACTGAGACCTGGGAACACAGTAGACAAGTGTTGGAAGGCAGCACCATTTTTGTCCATGGCCTTCACGAAATTCTTCATCAAACCAAGCTTGATGTGAAGAGGAGGAAGAAGCACCTTCTTCATGTCAACCAGAGGATTCTCTTTGACGCTGTGTTCGCCAGGAACGAAGTGCTTCTAGACCCCCCAGCCTTTCTGCTTGTAATGCTGGGATACAGCTCGACTATCCCAGAGACAGAGAAAGCAACAGTACTTTGTAAAATTAAATCATATGTAAGGCAATAATAATTATGTGCGTTGTTGGAAATTGTAATACAAATATATACCCAAAAGATTGTGTAACACAATTGTCGAGGGACACCAACCTACTGCGCTGACTGCCAGTGCACTACTGGCTGTTGATTGAGACGTGTTGGCTACGCTTAACTGCCAAAATCCGTCTTGATATATAGCTATATATATATATATATAATGTAATGCTATCACTTACATTTATTGCATAATAACTAAAAAAGAAGACATAAGTCACACAATATTAGAAATTAACCCTGAATGCATATACGCCTTTATGTACAGTATGTGTACAAAATGTACAGTATGCATATCTAAAAAACTAGAGGTGATGAGTAAAAACGGATTTCAAATCTGAATTCAGCACCCCCCAAATTAGGTTAAAACAGCTATTTTTGTGCTTGCCTCAATTTCTTTGTAAACCAGTGTACTTATCTCTCAGCACACAGCAACTAATCCTTGTTTGAATGCCTTTGAGGTTTCATACATGCTACTAGACTTAAGTTATCTCCCATTCATGATATGTATTGTAATACGAACTGTACTAGTCCATGATATAACCATCATGCTACAATAGTCCTCCAACAATAGGAGAACAGTACATCCTCCATATGCAGTAGATCCTCACAAGCACTTGCAATTCAAATAAACTTTGTTCCTATCCTTGTCAGTGTGTTTAATGGATAGATTTCCTTAAATTTAAACTTCAGTTTCATTAGATTTGCACTGCCTTTTCACAGTATTAACTTTTATTTCCATTTAGTTTGTTTCAGCTTAATTTTAAAGCTGTACTGGTACTAAATAGCTTAGGTTTTGTTGTTGTTTTTAAATATGGAAAGCTGCCACAATGACCATGAATTCTCCAGTATGGTGAATGCTGGCTCCTTTTAAAGTTCTGCTGATGTTACTAATTCTGCTTCTTCCTTGTCTGTGGCTACTAGAAGCTTGTTTTCTGTTAAAGACATTACTGTAATAGTTCACTGTGTTGTGTTTAGAAAGAATTCTCCACTTGCTGCACCTGACCATGAAGATGATGATTTTTATTGTCTCTTTTTTTTTTTTTTTTACCTCCTGGAGTTGCACCAGGCTCCTCTTTACCTGCTGAGAGTAATTCATGATGACAAGAAACCCACTTGAAGTAAAAATGCATTTTCAAGATGGCTGGTATGGGTATTAGTAGCACTTTAATTAAAGTACAGAACAATGTTTCAACCTTCTTAGGTCATTTTCAGGTTAAATTTGTGTTTTTTCACACATGGATCCTGTTTATAATTATTCCTCTTTGCTACTGTCTTTGTTTTTCAGTAGTTCTGTAGTGTTTGCATTCAAACATGTCAGTAATTTTGTTTTTGCATCTTGTTACCGAATCATAAGACTGTGACTTTACAATTCAATGTATTGACTATGGAAACTCCTATTACAGTAGAAAATACTAAGGGTATGACTTCTGAGGAATCAGGTTTGACTTTATCTTTAGAGGAAGAACAGGCTTTAATTGATAGGGAGCTAGTTTAATATATTTGGCTGGCAATTTTTTTTCCAACTTTTCAATGTTTCTGAGTAAAGATACAATCAAGGAAAACACTATTTAGGACTCTCTTTTTTTTTTGTCTTTTACACTCTGTACCTCTTTAATTTCTCCCTTTCATTTTTTTTACAACTAATTAATCAAATCATTAGTTGACACATTTTCTGGTTTTGCTACATGTTTGAGGAGAAGTGGGTGATTTTACCTGTTTCATTTTTTTCTTCCTCCTGTTGCTGTACCACCATGCCATTCACTTCAGTGGAGGTTTGTTCTCCTCCTTTTTTTATATTGCTTCCAATTTTTCTAGTAGTTCTGTAGTAAATTTTATGACTTGTACACTTCACGCATAGGGAATATACCCATGGTAAGTGCTGCTCAGATCATGCTCCTTGTGGGATTTTATCCTTTATACATGGGAAGTTCAAGTATTTCATGTCATGAATGCTCAGACTTAGAAAAGTTAACTATTTATATGTCCTTTCTCATCAAGTTAATTTAGATGAATTGTGTGTTAGATACTGTATGTTCCTTTTTTGTTTTGCTAGGTAATTTTACTTGTAACTTGTATATTCAATACATTTTGAGGATTGGTCAATTTGGGATTAGAAATTACTTTAACTAGGTATGTTTAGATAGTTTGTGGGTTACATATCATTACTAATAGTTACATCTAATTTATTATTGTATCTGCCTAATTCGTTTTTATAACCATTGTAAATATGCACTGTAATCCTAATCATTGTCAGTGTTGGCCAAACTTATGTCTCCTTTGTCATTTAAATTAATTTACCTGAACTCTGAGTTAAATACAGATTATTACTTTGTTTTTATTGTGATTTTCATTAATTTACACATTTGTTATTATTACATTATTATTACTAGTAACATCTAATTCATTGTTTGGCCTAGAGACATTTTGTTTTGTCACTGTTAACTATTTGCTTTTTAAGACAATTTTTGATCAGCGTAGGGCTTAACTTTTAATTTTTTGCTTTGCTATATTGTGACTGTGTTCATTTCTCTCCATTTATAGGGCAGAGCTATGCTTTGGCTCCTTTCCCTATGATCTTGATAATAGAAACCAATTCTTTTTCTTGTAATCTACAACATAGGGTTTGCCCCCACAGTGACCACATCATTGATAGTTATTTATTGCTTGGTATCAACTGTTACAGTTCAGAACCATACCTTATGAATTAACCTCAGCTCTTTAAGTGTTTTGTCAGGTAGTAGTATTTCTCGCACAACATCTTCAAACAATGAGTCTTTGCACTCATCTTCACATAAATGACTGGCTACTACTTGCTTATTCCTGTTTGTGGTCCAGAAACTTTACTTTTCTGCTTCTACAAGAAGCAATACAGGTGGGAGTCCTGATGAAAAGGTGAAATCCATTCTTACTCTCACTGAATTACTTTTTTCATTTAGGGATTTTCTTCATTTCTACCTGAGTTCAGCCTAGCCTTCTTCTCTTTATCTTGGAGGATATGGTGCAAGCAGTTCTGTAGATCCTCACCTCAGGTTCTCTAAGAGCTCAAGAGGTTCTATCTCTTTTAAGGATGTGGGCTTGCTTAGAAACTTTCATTCCCTTAAGTTGGGATCTTATGAACTCCCTTCAGTGGAAATTATGCTTAGATCAATTTAACCTCTCTTTCACCCTTCATTCTCAGATCAGAGCCAGTCTGGCTCCATGGTTATACAGCAATTAGTCCAAGACAAGTATGCTGCTTTCTCTGCCATATCTGGACTTGCATCTGTTCATGGACTCATCTTTAGAGCATTGAGGTACTTATCTCAACTCCTAGGAGATTTCCAGTCTCTGGTCAATCAATGAGTCTTCTCTCCATTTCACCATTCTCCAATTCCAGGTCTCTGTGCTCACAGATCCTGGATCTCCTTTTTTGGGCCCACATTCACCACCTTGTGGTCTTAGCTTGCCGTGTTCCTCGCCCCCTTATTCTGGTTGCAGATTGATTATCTCATGGCAACAAGATTCTCTACATGGAGTGGTCCCTCAATCAACAGGCTTTATGGTGGGTGTGTTCCCTAGCTTGGAACACATCATTCAATGATACACTAAACATCCTTTTTTTTGATCCCTTATCCCACTTCCACTGCCTCTGGGAATGTACATGTTTAATCAAGATTAAAGGGGTCTTCATATCTATGTTTACCTTTCTATTCAACACTTTTCTAAAGTTCTATCCCTAATCCAAACCACAGTGTCTAATCCTACTCTTGGCAGACACAACCACAGTTCTCACTGCTTTGATCTTTACTTGTGTAACCTTCTCTATCTTGGTCTCTTCTCCATAAACTTCAATCATACATTGTTCATCCTGTCATCACCACACTATTTATTCATGTATGGCTTTTGTCAGTTTTATTTTTTTCAGCCCAGGAACTGAATCCTTTTCTTTTCTATTCCATCAACCTTTCATCCAAACTCAATTTACCAAAGGCAGTATTCTACCTTCAGCTTATGGTATCTTTGATGTAGTTTCTATCCTTACCACCCCTCCTCTTTTTTACCAACTTTTTGCCTCATTGTTTGATAAAAAAGTGGACACTTTTACTTTGTCCAACTATCAGGCAGCCTTGTTGAACACCTTATATTTTTTTCTAGTTTTGTAAGGTTTTTGTCTTCCCCTGTCCTTTTTCTCCTCAGAATAGAGACTCATAGAGACTCATTGCACTTTCTCCAGTGTAATATTCCCCAGACTACCCACTGCACTTACTTTCCCTTTTTTCATTCAATGAAACAAGGGAGTCCCAACCACTTTGCAGTTACTAGGGTGGTAGACCATGGAGGCTTCTTGCTGACTTAGTTTAGAAATTTAATTTATATTACATACTCATAACTATACACTCAGTGAGAAGAGGGCAAAACTGGTTTCCTCCTTCCATTTTCCATGAATGTTTTTTCCCATCTAGACAAATGTTGATTGGAGCAGGACCAGCCTACCTGAGTCTCTCCTCATAATATAGGATTCAGGAAGACATTGCCCTGTTTCTTATGGTTGTATGAAACAGAAGCTGCTCTTCTCATTAATTTCAGCTGCAGGAAGTTTTTTTTTTACCTAATCCTACAGTTGAGTTTGGAGGACCTTGTCGGTCTTGTAATATTGGCAACAAAATGTATGTACAATACTCCTGTGGTTGAACAACTGTTCCATATTCTTGTATAATTCCTGGCTAGTAAGGTATGATTTCTACTCATAATACTATTTACAGATATTGCTCTATTCTTACGGTTGATTTGAGAGAAAGCCGCAACCCTGTAATGCTGAGTTTGGTTTTTGTAATTCTTGCTTCTACGGTGGTTTGTCCAGTTTTGGTTGACTACCAGCTTCTCTTTGTAATTCCAGTTGCCTGACATTTGACATTCTTTATACTTTTGCTGGAGGTTAATGAATATATTTAACACAGTCCACATGTCCTGGTCACTATGTTTGTGTTACACTACATTTGTTTTTATCTTTTTTCATCCTCAACCTCCTAATGTCAAGGATGAATTATAAAACCTCATCTGTCCTGTTGAGATTGAGTATCTGCATAGTGTATTCAGTTTACATTTTCTGTGGATATCACCTCTCCAAACAAATATCAGTTGTTGACATCCTTATTCTGCTTGTATCAGATTCATTTCCTGCTTCAAAGGCAAAATGTATATAACTGTTCCATATGAAGTGTGGTACCCCACATGTGTGCTTCTGTTTCATGTTAGAGCACATCTATTCAATCTGGGTGGTCACTTGGTTTCAATATTGAATGCCTACACTGGCCCCTACAACTTTGAAATATAAGACTAGCTTCGCATTAGAGGAGGTAAGACTATTTAAAGTTAACATTTTCTTATGTTGCAAGTATTTTTGATAGGTACTTCCCCTCCTTCTTCTGCAGTGCCAATGTTCTTCTTTTAGAGTCTAGCAATTTTTGAAACTGAGGATTAAACTAGAATAGCAAAGGAATGTTGCTATACCAGTATAGGTGCTGCAATACTATTGGTAGAGAGTAGCCACATGCTATGTACATGTTCAGTAATGGCACAAAATTGGTGGGGTTATATAGACTAGCATGCTAAGCATGAAAATGTTTTCTTCAATATTTAGAGGGCAGAAAAAGATTGAGGCAACACTGTGTAAAAAGAGGTAAGTACTTACCAAGAACACATTTTCAGTGTAAGAAAATGTTAACTTTCCCTTTTTTCTATGTCGTTTTATTTTTTCCATTCTTTTGGAAACCCTTGCCACTCCAAGTTTTTAGCCTCTAGGGTAACTAACTTTGAGAGTTCTTCTATAATTGTGCTACCCACACTGGAGAGAATCTAAATGAGCAGTACAGTGCAGTGGGAAGTATAATTGATGCTGTTATTAATTTAATGCATATCACCCCCTATTATATAGCATACCAGTTTCTGGCACTTTGATCCACCACAAACATACTGTTTTCTGCAAGCAGAAAACAGGACAGTTAGACCTGAAGTACAATGTGACTAGGATATGGTTTGGTATGTGTCTTGTTAAAGAATTTACTCATCCTGCATGTGGGAACAAAAATTAAGTCTCTTCCTATTGCATCAAATTATGTATTCTATTACATTGTGTTCTGAACAATGAAGAGTTAATTTCAGTTTTAATACAAGCTTTGTTCCCACAGAAAAGTTAACACTTAGCTTAGATAAATTTGTAACAGCTCTTTCTGTATAGTTAGAAAGCCAGGAAAATTGTGACTGTTAAAAGAAATTTTCTGTTTTTTGCATGTTACTATTCTATGTTCTTTGCTTCTTTATTTAATTAAAATACCAATAATTTAGTGTACTACTACCATTGGTATAAAAAAAGAGTAGGGTTGAGTGTCATTGACAGTTAAGAAAATACTTTATTTATTGTTTTATCATGTTTATTTATTATTAAAAAAGTAACTAAAATGTAAAAATAAGGATCTCTTTAGGTTAGTTAAGGTTAGATAGGTAAAATTAATAATAACATAGTAAAAATATTTCATGAGTCACACACATGAGCGGTTCATGGGTAATGTAATTCCATAGCATAACTTTAGCTGCACGTGCCCCATGTGATTTACAACTTATAATGGCATGGATAGTAGTTGGACATATTCAAATGGCAATAAAATAATAAAATTTGATTATAAATAGGTCTATACCGTCATGAGTTTAAAGCTACTTAGGATAAACAAATGTTGTTTGGTGTTACACTTTGAAATCAATCTAGAAAACAAAAGTGGGTAATTTTTTTTGAAGTTAAGAGGTCATTCAAATTCACCAAACCCATATAGTTGGAGGAAATAACAGATAAAATGTAGAGTTTTACTGAAAACAAATGTATTTAGGAGGTTTTAAATATTACATTAATCAAATTTATAATTTTTGAGATGAAGAAAAATATTTTTAATCTCAATGTGAATTCACTTTGTACCCTGACTATTCAATACAAATGTTCAATGTATTGAAAGGCAAATCTTTTTTTAGTTTATTTAAAATACTTTACTAAAAAATACAACTTTGTGTATGTGAGAAACATAATGTTTACTGAAAGACTCAAATTTTGTAAAGATATGTATAATATTGTATTAAAAGTTAGTAGTTTTAAATGAATATTTTAATCGGATACAAAGAGGGCACATGGTCAATCAAATTGTCTGAGCCTATGTTAAGAGAACTAAAATAAAAATATAAACTATCATCAGATGATGATTACATCATGCACTATACAGTTCACATTATAATATGCTTTAGGTGGGAGATAGCTCAAATTTGGCTAGTGGTTTGCGCAAAATCTCTGAAAAAGATGCACAAGAAATAGCTACTGTGTTAAGAGAGCTAAATGTCTATGAGATGAATATTTTTAAGTTAGTAAAATGTTAATATTTTTAAAGGCTGATTTTAATTTCATAATTTTAGCTTTAATTTTTGTTCTGTAATAATTATAAAATCTGAAGAGTAAAACTATTTCTTGTTTTGAATTTTACTGGAATGGTTGTTATGATAAGATATTTTGATATTATATATTCATTTTTGCATTACCTCATAATCAAAGTTGTTAAATAACAGAGTAATTTTTAAGGAATTGTTATTTTTTAAATAAATTTCAGGCTACCTTTATAAAAGTTGGTGTAGATATGATCATATTACATCCACCTTCACATAAAAATTAATAAAATGTAGTCTATGCTGTAGATTAGAACTTGAAGAAATAACAAGCTGCTACTAATATAATAACAACATGATGTTATTGGATTTTTCAACTGAAACCTAACCACACATAATCTGTTTTTGATAGAGATTGTCCAAAATCGTAGGCAGTTATTGTGGAGAGGGCCTACAGGCTCTCCTGCAAAAAAAAAAGATCCATTGAAACTATGTAAGAGATTCCATTTTTATTTAAATACTCCATGGGAATCATGGTGATTGATGCATTACAAGAAAAACCGTGCAATTATGCTCCTACTGATTCATTGGTAAGTGAATACTACCATAGTAGCAAGTTAATTATAAAAAGAGAAAATTTCCATTTTGTTTCTCATCATTGATTGGCAAGAGTTGGAAGTAATGGTTGGTCCATCAACATAATGTTTTAAAGACCTAAGACTTTCTTTTATATGAAACATTATTTTAATTTTTAAGGTATTAGTATAAATATTTTTTTAAATAAATTTCAAGAAATTTATCCATTGTATTTATGTAACAATAAATATTGCATTCAACCCAATTCAAAAAAATTATATCTGAGAGAATAAGATAACTGTAAACATTATTAGTAACCAAGGAGAATTTAATAATTTATTTTGTCATACATTTAAGTTGTCCATCAGGGAATCACATAGCTCATTCTTTATATTAATTTGTTGACATTTCATACTTGAATACCCATAGATATGGTAGTTAGAAAAAGTTAATATAAAGTCAAAATTTCTGAATGTTTTTTGTTGTATTTTTTTTCAGTTTTTTCTTGTTGTCTATGGGAAGATAGAAGTGTGTATTCACAACAGTTCCTGGATTATTGAAACTGATGGTTCATTTGTAGTACCATTAGGTAAGTTGAAAACGTTTATTTAGAAAGCATCATATCCCTAGGCTAGTCTTAAAACAATTTAACCTTGAATTATCCATTTGTAGGTAAGTTTAATAATAATATTATGCTTTTAACCCTTTACATGTATCCATTACTATATGATGACCACATAGCATAGTTTGAATTTCTGCTAGAAATGTAAAACAAGTGTACAAAATCAATTAATTTAATTTTAATGAAAAAACAGACCCAAAATGGCATCAAGTCACTCCAGTGTTTTAACCCTTAAAGAGACAATTGAACTTGTGCGAGCTGATAATAGCTCCAAACTAGAATGATCTGATGTTGATTTTAAGCCTGATATGACTGGAAAGAAAAATATGACCGTAAATGATTATGTTATATTGTTACAATCGTTCATTTCGGGTATTTAGTAAAATTATTTTTGTGTTGTCAAACTCAACAGCTGAATTTTCTTTTTTAAGTTTCATATTTTGGAAACTCATATTCATACTTATTTTAATTGTATTTCATAGTCAGGGAACATTCTGAAATAAATAAATGCATGTTTTTATATGGTCATACACTGAACAACCAACATACACACACATTTGGAAAACTACATTTCCTTGTTCAATAAGAATCTGTTTTCATCTGTCTTTCAGTAAGGCATATAATAAGTGGACGTCCATACAGCAAGAACGTTAATTGTATAATTAACAACTAGTTTTAATGATTGAAGTTTGTGTATTGTTTATTCTTAATGTTTTCAGAATTGAAGACATAGTAATAGATGTTAGTATTCTGAAAAAGAGCTGATTTTTTCTATGTATTTTTAAGAAACTATGGTATGATATGTTCCACACTATGATGTGGAAGAAACTGTAGGTAGATACAACATTTGCATTAGTTTAGACAGAAGCTGGTAATAAAAATGGATTTGTCTATTTCATGGAAAACTGTCTCTACTAACATTTGGTAATTCACTAAAGGAAGGATGATTACACAGGTTTATAAAGTGCAACTGACACGACAGTGTCACCCAACTGATTTATTCCATCAACGACAGTTACAAAATATCTGTTTTCAACCATATTTTTGGAAAAAACAATACAAATAATAATGTGACATTCTTAAAAATTGAGAAACAAACTATAAACATGGCAATTGTTCTTAGAGTAAAATCTGTGTAAGCTTAAATGATTGTAAGTATATAAAGTGGTTCATGAGTCATCCCTTCAACTTTCCTCTTTATTGATGGTAGAGCAAAAATATAGAGAGAGCTATAAGAGTAACTTAACTTGATCTCATGATCTTCCAACAGTGCAAGCTGCCAAAGATCAGTAGCAGTATAGGAATCATTCACTTGGAAGATTTCACTAATTTAAAAGGGGTGAATTATACATAGTGTGTGACTAAATATTGTTTCTGACTGTATTTAACCTAACTAGTAATCTAAGAACAGACTTACATTGTCCTTAATTGGTTCAGAAAACATGGCAATAACTTTGGATACCTTCTTTAGTTATTAAAATCACTTGTTCACCAATCAATTGAGCAATTTTAAGATGAACATATACTTGATATTCACTACTGAAATTTTCTATTGCACAGAGTTAAAATTCATTAGAATAGTGTGATTCTAAATTACTCTAAATCAGAAATTTTCAAATTTCAACAACCTTATTTAATTGCATTCCTAGTTTTGCACTGGTCTTTTATTTTGAGCACCACACACTCACACCAAACAATAATGTGTAATAGAAGTTATGCAACAAATGTGTGATGTGTATTATTGTTATTTTCACAATGAACAATTTGCTATTTTAAATTACTAATTTTTTTTTGCAGGTAACATCTACAGAATCAAAACCTCCGACAAGACAAAGCTAAACTCATCTTTTTACCATCAAGGGAACTCTACCAGTAGAAGAGTTGGTGGTATGAGTTAACTTCAATTATCAAATTACACACTTCTTCATTGTATGCATTAAACAGTTGTTGTTTTTTTTCTCCATTTATTAAGGTGTTCATGCATTGTTACAGATGAAAAAAGGTTCCTATTTACAGTTTAGTTATAAAGTTGTAGTTTGTGTTGTAAAGAGATGTTTATTTAAATTTGTAATTTTATTAATCTAATATAAAGCTTTCTACGTATATTTGTTTATATTTTAGATGTCACCACTTCCAGTATTTAAATTTTAAATATCAACTTAACGTAGAAAAGCAACAGTGAGCATGTTGTATGATGTGTGTATATCAGTGCTGAGAAATACTGTATAAATATATATTTCCTGATGAACATTCTGTCCAGAATCTAATTATATCTTCTAATCTGTCATCTTTCAGAAAAAAAGAAATTTGCCTTATTAAAAACCACATGGTATCAGCATTCATGTCTTTCAGTTTATAACAAATGTGTGTGTTGTTCTTTGGTTGAGTACATTATGATGTATATCAGTTCTTCAAAGTAAGATGTTTTTTGGTCTCAACAGCTGTTTGTATTGTTTAATTTTATCATTAAAGGTAGTGTGAAACCTTATGCTAAAATAAATATTCACATCTTAATTTGAATAAAATATATTTTATTGCACAGTCATTACTTGAATTTTTAGGAACATTGTCTTATGATTCCTTCAGATAATAAATAAACTGAGGAGTTTGAAATTGAACATATGTCTACAATAATTTATAGTTTTTTCACAGATTGTAGTACAACTATAAGAAGTCCATGACAAAAAGATAAAATATTTTTACCAATTGACAGATACATGTCATAGTCTGTATTCATAAATACGATTCTTCAAGGACATGCCATAGAATAATATTTATGTAATGTGTATAAATTATGCATGCTAATATAAATCATTATCTATGTTTATCAGAGCTTACAGAGACAAATTAGTTTGGTATACACTATATTATACCACTACAGTTGAATTAACTTGGTTTTACAGTACCAGTATAATAGTCAGAAAGTTGAAGTTTCTGTATTATTATTATTTTAAAGAGAAAGTAATATTTGCAAACAAGTTTCAACAAGAAGTAGTGTGACATAAATATTTGTTTAATGAATGTATACAATACATGAAAGATAACACTAAGTACTTTCTCAATTCTTAACCTGCAGAACTAATAACATTAGCACAACTAATGGTGCAGTATTAATCTAGTGTTTTAGAAAATCATTGATGGAAATACAAATTTCAGTCATGGAGAGATTTTTGCAGGAAAAAAAATCCATATAATTAACTGTCGTACTCATCATAAAAGTGCCTATAATACTCTATTACAGGAAACCAAGTCAAACAAAGAGCATCTTCATTCATCTCAGTGTGATGTAGTCACATGAGTAAAAGGAAGATAGTTTCAGTTTCGTCACTTGAAACAATTAGATGTTTGGTATGCATGTGGTTTCCTTTCATTTAAGTGTAATAAAAAAAATTTCTTTCTGGATAAATGTTTCAAAGTACATTGTTATGTATGTTTTCAGCCTTTGGACCCCCAAATATTTTAAGTCATCATAAAAGTATTTTTCTCTCTGGATAAGTGTTTCAAAGTATATTGTATATGTACATTTTAGCCAATGGACCCCCACATATATTTAGTCTTAGATCCATGGTTTAATGATTAACATCAAATACTACATTGTCCCTTGTTCTAAAATCTTTCATATACTTTATATTACATGAATATCAAAATATGTTTTTTAAACTTAAATATTTTGTTTTCCATTTGCTCTACCATATCACTAACTCTAGTTATTAATGTCAATGTACAGTGCAATGAAATGTTTAAAATTAATAAATTGAAATATGCACATACCTTTTATCTCTTTATGGATAATCTTAGAATATTTTCTTTAGGATATGTTATTAGTTTCATGTGTTTATCGTTTCACTTAGTTTATTTTTAATGTTTTTTTTTTCTTTGCTGTTCTTTATCTTTGATCCTTTATGTCAACACATACCAAGTAGTACCTGCTTTAGCCTCCAGAAAATATGTTTTGCACTCAAATATTTGTTAGGCATTGAAGAGAGAGGCAGAAAGTAGAAATGTCTTTTTTAATTTTCAAAATTTTCAAATGTTAATTGTAAAGAACAAATAATAAATAACTAAAATATGAAGGTAAAATCTAAACACAATTTTGCGCTCTATCAAACTAACATATTATGAGAAGAAATAGCCAAGCACTAAAAACGTTGATCTCAACAGTAGATTTAGAGCAGTTCATTCTTCATTTGTAAAGCAATTGACTGTTTGCATTTCATGCTAGATTTATGACATTACAAGTTATAACCATGCCATTGAATTTAAAACTGTTGATTTAGCAATAACACTTTTACTTGAAAAGTGGGCAGGCTTGTCTTGAACTTGAGAATTTTTAGTTGTTTTCTCTGAGCCTGGTTCTTGGGATTCCACTCATGTTATTAGTAAACTACTTATATACGTGTATTTGAACATCTGTATATAAAAGTGTACATTCTCTTGTATCTGTCTTCTAATATCAACTGCAAAGTTGAGAACATTAAATGACAATAAAATTATAGTTTTAATTATTGATTTTGAAGTTTCTTTCAAAATAGGGTAATAGTTGTTGGGTGTTTATAGTTAAGCACAAAGCTATGCAGAGGACTATTTGTGTTCTGACCACCATGAATATTAAAATTTGTTTTTTCACCATGTAAGTCTACAACTATGCCAGTGGGGGTCATAAACAAATAAAGACTTTGAATTATAATGTATTTCATAATGCTAATTCTATCAAAATGCATTGATAGTAAGGTGGTTTGGTAAAATTGTGAAGGTAGTGCACTAACATTTTATGACTTGCAGAAAAAAAAAATTGAAAAAGGTGGCAGGTCTAAAAAGGGTTTTACACACAGTGTGTGTAGCTGGGTCTAATAGGATAAAATTTATCTTTAGAAACAACAACAAAAATGGTAACATCATATGTGAAAATTCTGCTGTTGATGCCCCATATCAAAATTCAATTTTTTTCACTGAATATTTCAAAGGCACCTTCACTACCTATAACCTAACCACATTTAACAAGAGTAATTATAAACCAAGTGAATAATCATATAGCTGTCAATCACTTCCACTACAACCCAAAATTTCCGGCAACAATTTCTGACCACATTTCTACTCTCCCTCACAAAAAATAAATAGACCCATTACCATCTCATAAATTAAAATTTGTATTGTATTTGTATTTTTCACACCATGTGAAAAGTCTTTTGTTCTTTGTGTATGCAAGACTTGACAAGTATACATATATTCATGTCTCTATCCCCACAACTGCATTCAGTGGCTGTTCTGGTCTATCTCTTTCAACACTGAGATGCAGAATTGGTCATGCACTCATTTTATGGAATATCCTTTCTCTGTCAGAGGTCTTCCGAATTAACCCAGGGCAGGTTGCGTGGAGAATGAAAGATTTCTTTACCCCAAAGAAAAATGTTTTGCTGGTAAACTTGGCCCTCCTAAGTAAAATGGCCACTGTTGAGGTTTGTTCTAATTTGGATAAATCTGTGTGCTTCATCAATTCTTATTATCCAATCTGTTCCTCCTTGAAAAAAGCATTCCTTCTGCCTACTGATATAGTCAGGTTTTGGCAATTTACATGGTACACAAATGAGTGAGTTCATGGAGATTTAGTACTGCTTGTTAACCAGCACATACCTACTTCATACATTTCTGGAGGCTGTGACCATCCAAATCTCTATGAGCTGTACCATTACTGTTTCTTCTCTTTGCTTATTATCAGAAGAGATTTACAATTAATCAGACCTTCACCCTTTTATAGAATAGTTGCCATTTTCCTTCTTCATCTTAAGAAACTGTTATGAATACAGTCATCTCTGTGTTGATGTTAATATTGATGGAAGGAGTAGGCTCTCAGATCACAGGTTTTTTGTCTTAAGTATTGATTCTTTTATTTATTTTCACACACTTAGTCAGTCTTTTTTTCTGTTATTGATCTATCTTATTTGTTCAGTCTTCACTTTT
>NC_134826.1:30374268-30429859 GCF_004210375.1 Tachypleus tridentatus | reverse complement strand
TTTGGCATGCTTCATACAGAAGGATATTATTATTGGATGAAGACAGAAAGGAATCTGCCAATACGTTGGTATGGCTGCTACAACAATATTTTAAATTGTGCATTTTAAACTATAATCTGGAAAATGTTTATAATGATGCTTCTTCCTATGTATTTTTGTACTTATAAAAAGTTGTAACATACTATTAAAGAATTATAAATAGTATATTAATTTTTATTTATGGCTGTGCAATGTCTTAATTATGCAGTATTTAATAAAACTTGTAAAAGTCATTTTAGCAGTTACTTACACAATGTGGATGTGATTCAAGGCCAGAAGCTAACAGTCTTTGTACTGTTTTGAAGTGTTATCATTATTATTTGAATTAAAAGAATAAAACCTAGTTTGAAAGGTTAAGCTAAAGTAACTAATATTTTAAATATTTTAGATATAATGCTCAAATGATTCATTAATAGCAATGGTAGAGACTCAACTAATGAAACAATGCATCAGTTTTATAAGTAGGCATCTAAGAATGGTGAGATTGAATAGTCTATTGATTGTCAGATTGAATTTTGGTTTCAATTTGAGTAATTAGCTTGTTCTAAATGGAAGTTTCTTTTAACCAAATTGTTTTAAAGAACACTTGATTGTTGAATGTTAATTGCTTGTCTTAGCATATGTTAGTATTGTTACTACAGTTTATTTTGTACTACTGTAGGTATTCTCCAGAGAGTATCAATCTTGGAAAATTTTCCCACAAGTCTGATGTGTGGAGTTTTGGTGTCACTCTTTGGGAAATGTTTTCTTTTGGTGAAAATCCACAGATTGATGGTGTGAAAGATAATGAGCTAGCTGAAGCTTTGAACCAAGGGAAGAGACTCTGTTGTCCAAAAAACTGTCCAGTGTATGTGTATCGACTGATGTTGTCTTGTTGGCAGGGAGAATCACAAGAACGGCCAGATTTTTCAAGTATTCGCAATCAAATAGAAGATCTTAAGGAACAAATGTGAGAACTTGACATTATAGTTCATCTGTCAATACATGGTCACAGAATATACAGCTTGTCACTAGCAGTATTTAAGGATGTATAAATTGTTTGTGATTTTTTTGTTCAATGCTTGATTTTCAAGGTTGTTACATAATATGTGCTTAGTACACTTTATGTCTGTTTTTGTTGGAAATATTAACTGTTAAACTGAATGAATTGAGGGGTTTGTTTCATGTGCTGTTATTTTTCAAATTTGCTCATACATAATGCAGTGTGTTGTGACATACATAGTTTATTTTTAAGGTTACTGCTATTACTAATGTATGTGCACTCTACATGACAATTTGTAAAATGTTATTACAGACTGATGTAACAGTATTCAAATTTTAAATGTAAAGCAACAACACTAAACAATTTAATAAATAGTAATTACAGAAACTTGGTGAGAATCTACAAACTGAAAGTAATAAATGAAGCATAATTTTTAAGTTTTTCTACATTCGATGATTATGTTGCAAATAAAACTGTAAACAGAAGTAACAGATTCGTTCAACTGGAATCGAAGTTTATTGATGAACAACAGAATGATGACAGAAACAACAAACATCTGACGTGTGTGTACAGTAACAAATATTTAATTCTTGAATGTTTCAGAATATACATATTCTATCTCAGCAAGCTATGTTGAACAGCATTCATTATTAGACACAAAATTTTATAAATTTAAACATTTTGTAAGGGTAATTAAAATAGAAAATAAAGGGATGAAGTAATTAAAAGACAACCAAATAAACAATGAATAAGTAAATGATACAATATTATAGAAGCATTCAGAACAGATCTAACTGTTGTGAAGTTGTGTTATTATTTAAAGTTGGGAGTTAATTTGTAATGGATAAATGTTTTTAAATTCAATGTTTAATTTTGGGTGAACCTGTTATGAATACTTTGAAATATGTAATCAGGACAGAATAGGTAGTGTTTTCACTTTGTGTGTGGATCGTGGAGTCTGGTGGATTTGATATGTTTTTATACAAGTTCTGCTTTATACTCCCATGAGTTTGCAGCCTCATAAGTGTAATTGGCATAATAATTTGTGTAAATGGCATTAAAGGCACTGCAAGTATTTATATATGATCCTGGAACACATAGGGTTAGATAATAGGTCTTTAGATTGTAATATATTTTGTATTTTGAAAGGTGATTTAAATATTGTTTATAGTTAAACATGGGGATAAACCATTTTAATTATTCTGAAAATTTATGCCTTCAGTATAAAACTTGCTAACGGAGAAAGGAACTTGCATGTTTTGGCTTGAATAAAATACAATTGATTTTTTTTTATTAAAATGTTCTGTAAGTAAAATTAATATCAGGGTGTTTCATTTAAATAACCTAACAACTATTTTATATGAATAGAGCTTCAAAAGAGTAAAAAGTATCATCAACATACCTTCTGTTTAAAGGTGATTTGTATTCAGTGGGATAGGTGTCTAGTCAAGAACATTCATAGTGGCAAAAATATATTAGTAATGGTCAACCCTAAAAGTGATCCCATCACCATGCCATCTAGTTGTTCATTCAGCTGTATTCTGTATTTGTTCTGTATTCTGGTTACTTTTTATAAATTTTTTAAATACATACATTTTTCTACCTAATTGTTTACACTGTTCAGTATAGGTTGCTGAAAATTGAATATGTATGTTCCAACATATTTAAGAATTAAATGTTTATTACTGTACATGCATGGGTCAGTTGTTTGTTTTTTCTGTCATTATTCTGTTGTTCATGACTATGAAATAAATGTTGGAAGTGTAAATGATTATTAAATTCTATAACAAGATAACTTTGAAATTGTATAAAAAAATTCAGAAGCTCTTTAGTAACTTTGAAATGGTTTGTATCAGTGTCAGAGCTTCAAAAAATCAGTCTCTTGGATGAAATGCTTTACAGAAGTTTTGGTACAACAATTACTTTAATGTGAACCTTTGCTTTAGCTATGTCTTAATCCTCTGTGCATTTTTGGTTACCTTATAAACTAATGTTTCAAAAAATATTCAATATTACTGTTATTGGTGTAATTACTATTTTGAATTTTTATTTTTTTGTCAGTCAGATTATATATTTCATCCTGTACCACTTTTAAAAAAAGTTTTTAATTTTCTTGTCGACATAATGTTGAGTACATTCTTGATCAAGAGGACAAACAACTTGAGTTGTTAAACAGTCTGTCCCTAAAACAGAGATCTAACCTGGTTGTATAATTCTTTTTCAGTACCAACTTTAAATTATGTTATGTATCAAAAAGTATAAAATTTAATAAAGATTGCAATAATTAGTTTGTGTCACTGAACTTAAACTTGTAATTATATTAATTATCTAATGTAGTTTTTCCTAAACATGCTCTTTGATCATTCTCATGCATAGGTTTTATGTATTAAGTAAGAACTTTTAACATTTGAAAATACACAATAATTTGTTGCATAAAGTTAAAGGTAAAATGTACAAACTGTACATCTTTTTAGTAGAAAACATTTCTACCATCTCCAGAAGATCAGGAGAAACACAGAGAATTTCATTTTTGTACAAGCAAATATATGTGTATAACTTGCATTTGCACTATGCCCTCTACTGATCAGATTTTTAAAAATAATGAAAATTTAAGCAGAATTCTACATCTTGAACAGTTGATAAATGGAAATGAGATCAAACAAGATGACTGCATTAACTCCGAGCTATTTAAGAGAACATTGTGGAGTTTAAGAAATGATAATGCTCCTGGGTCATATAATATTTCCCCAAGGGTTTTGAAGGAGGTTAAAGATTGGATATGTGAGCCACTTACTACTAATTTTTTGTCAGTCCTTGAACAATAGGCAGGTACTAGAGAATTGAAAATTGGCTAATGTGACTTCTTTTCAAGGCATGTGATAAAAATTGTCCCAGTAATTACAGATCCATTAGTCTTACATCAATGTGGGAAAAGTTTTGAAACATTTGTTAAAAGATACATTAGAAAGTCATTTAACAAGGGTTAGAATTTTATTGGATAGTCAACATGGTTTCACTAAGGAAAAATCTTATCGTACAAATCTTTTGACATTCTTTGAAAAAGTTACTGCTTATGTATATGAAAGTAAGGGTGTAAATTTGATTTATCTGGATTTTCACAAAGCATTTGACAAGGTGTCATATAAAAGGCTTTTTAAAAAGTATCTCAAAAAAGGTGTGGGGTTTAAGTTAGAAGAATGGCTGGATGGAAGAAGGAAGAGGGTTGCTACAAATGGAGTTCAGTAAAACTTAATTAATGTCACAAATGAGATATTTCAGGGCTCATTCTCTGGACCTTTGCTCTTTTTGATTTACATCAATGATATAAGTGAAGGAATAGTCAATAAATTACTTAGATTTGCAGATAATATTAATGTATTGTGTGTTTCTGGCTGTTAAGAGGATGCTGCTACTTTACAAAGGGATTTAGGTAATTTACTAAGCTGGGGAAATAAATGGCAGATGGGTTTGAATTACAATGCATGCAAGATAATGCATGTGGGTTAAATTATGAGAATAATTTGTATGGGAATAACCTTAAGAGTGTCATGAAGAAAAGGATCTTAGTGTAATGGTTGATCAGTCTCTAAAGCCATCCAAGCAGCATGCTGTTGATAGTGGTGGGGTATATAGGATGTTAGGTTGTATTTACAGAAATATTGAATACAAGTCTAAAAGAGTTTATAAGTTTCTTGTTTGGGTCCCTGTTTAAGCCACATTTGGAATGGATTGCCTTCAGATGTTGTATAGACAGTCAGGTTAAATGAGTTTAAGAAAAACCTTGATAAGTATATGAATGATAAGGATTAGATTTAAGTTTGTTTGTTTGTTTTTTGCTTTTTTTATGTTTAATATATGGAACAGTCAAGATGGACCAGTAGGTCCCATGTTGTCCCAAAACATTGTTAAGTTAAATTCATTTCTGTGGCACCCAGGCCTAAATCTCTATTCAAAATCATTTTATATTTAATAATTTCTAAAGATTCTCTGATGTGTAATCATATTTAGCCTAACTTCTTCAAGTGCTTAAAGCTTACCTCATCCAATGTTATGAGAAGAGTTTGTCATATGTTCTGCCAAGGCTGAATCAAAAGTTTCTCATTTTTCAATGGCATTTTTGTGTTCAGTAATTCAAATCTTCAAATTTCTACTTGTCTGTATTATGTAATTAATGCCATAACCACAAGATATTTAAATGTCCACATTTATCCTTTAATTCAATTTTGTTTAATACCATTAATGATATTCATTAGTTTTAATTGAGAGTAAAGGCTAATACACAAGTAGTGTTTTTCATGGACACTTATTTTTTTGATAGTGATGCAACAAATATATTCATTCTTTATTAACCTTACTTATTGTCTTTAGTCTGGTATATTCTGAAATATTTATATTTATTAGTCTTTTATAAATCCTATCTGTGGTACATATGATTCATAACTAATTTGAAATCAATAACCAGGGTGTTATCATAAAAGCAGGTTATATTCTGTATGAGTCAAAATTTGAATTAGAGACCATAAAATATACTGATAGTTTAAATACTGTCATTGCTTTTTAATCTGGAAGAAAGCAAAAAACATTCTTAACCATTATAGCTTTGTGCTTGAGTTGAGCATACTTCTCAATTATTAATTGTTGTTTTGTAAAAGAAAAAAAAGATTTCTTATAATTTGTACTTATAAATTACAAAAAATAAAGCATTTGTTTATGTGTAGAACAAGAGGCATCATTGTAGCTAATTTTTATCCCTAAATATCTAATTTAGGTTATAGTTAAACATTTAACCACCTTCCTGCTTTACACTTTTTGTTTTGCTATGAATGCAAATAAATACCATTACAAAATATAGTATTTATGTGAAATAGAAATGGTTATAGTGTGTAGTGATTCATTGTTTCAGAAATAGTTTTACAGTGCAAAGGATTTAAATTTCAAAATTAAATGACTACCTACAACATCGTATAAATATCAATACATGAAATACTAAACAAACATGAATAAAACATCATACACTAGAGTTTAATAACTTTAATTGTATATTATAAATCAATTAATATAGAAATTTCTTCCACAATCATAAAACTCCAAAAGAAAAACCACAATAAATTCTATACTTAATATGTTAGAGATTTTATACTTTTTTCAAGGTGAAGGAGTTGATATCAAAAGTTTATTAACTACTTGTAGGATTTAATAGGCTCTTTGTGATAACGTTTTAATTGCAAGAGAGTGACTGAGTTAAAATGCCTCTCTCTCTCATTGTTTTTTTTTCAAGTACCAACAAAGCTCTTACAAACTTTTGACTAATGAATTTGCTTGTTTTTTAATTTCATGCAAAGCTGTATAAGGGCTATCTGTGCAAGCCGGCCCTAGTTTAACAGTGTAAGACCAGAGGGAAGGCAGTTGGTCATCACCACCTGCTGCCAACTCTTGGGCTACTTTTTTACCAATGAATAGTGGGATTGACCATCACGTTATAATATCCCCACAACTGAAAGGGCGAGCATGTATGTTGCAATGGGGATTCGAACCCTGTGTCCCTCAGATGGGTATGTTTTAAAAAAGGTAATTGAGTGTAATTTCTGATATAGTTGTGATTGTCAAACACTTGGACTGGTTTATTCTGAAAGGTTATTGGGTAATAATAATGTATACAGGTTCAAAAAGTTGAATGAGAAGCATGACTTGTAGGAAAGTGAGAGCTTGTGAGTTTTGAGATAATTCTTTTGGCAAAGTAAAATTGGGAAATATATAATATATTTTACTTGTTCTTTTTTTTTAAAGTTTATCGTCAGTAGGTTCTGTTTTTTATTTATAGATATTTATATCTTAATGTTGAAAAAAAAAGTATATTTTTGTTTCATGATTTAGATAAAAATAGCTAAATTTTTTGAAATATAAAAATATATATTTTTCGCTAAAGGTTTTTGGGCAGTGATGCATAATTGTATTTAATAGATTAGGAGCACAAGTTAATAAAGTTAAGAAGACTGTCCGGTTATAATTCAGCCCCAGATTCTTGTAAGATTTGCTATTGATGTAGCTGAGCTTGTCATAGAATGTAATATTTATATTTTATGCATTGTTTGGTGATTAGAATATTATATTGGTCGTTGAAATGAAAGACATTATGACAAGGGAACAAGATTTACACAACTTAGATTTTAAATGCACCGATCACCATTCGTTTTTGAGATGATTCTGTAAAGCTTGGATGTCTGTCAATACTTAACTGGTTTTATCAGGAGAAATTCTGATGTAAAGTGAATAAAGAAAATACCACCGTCAGGATGTTGTATGTATATAGGATGATGATTCTTCTACAGTTGGCGTTTCTTACTTGTTGGCGTTAAATTCGACAATAAACGGATAGCACACACTCCACTTGTTATAAAATATTCAAAACAAGTTACAAATGTGTACAAAAATTGATTATACTATGGATATCACAGCTGTATTTTAAACTCTAAATAGTTTGTAGTACTAACTGCAGCAAACCAACAATATATAGTCTTTCTACGTTGCATTGTTAATTTTTTTTATACGTTTGAGAGGAGAGTTTCTATAAATTTCAGCTAAAGCTACAATACTGGCAATCACTAGTATTTACATACACACATAGTACGTTGTTGATTCCTACACTCGAGAATCTTCTACAATTTTAGTGAATAGGCAGGAATTTCGCAATACACATTTAACAATATAAGTTGTATGCTTTTCTATGTATATATATTTTAAATGGAACAAATATCAATATTGAAATAAATATATAATAGTAAATCCATTATACCTCCCTCTTTAGAAAATTAAAAATTGGCGTTAGACAAATTTTAATTGAGATATTATATATACATATACATTGTGAATAATATTAAATATAATGCATTGTTAAACAGTGGCGTCGCCAGGGAGGGGGGCTTGAGCCTCCCCAAATATTGTTACCTACATATATTCATAAAATATGGAAAACAATTCGTTTTCGTCGTTGTTGCTTAACATTTAACACCAAAGAGACATATCTGTAGAATTCAACGTCTTCATTAAGACGAAAGTATGTGTCATGCGTCCCATAGCAATGTACTGAATGCACTGAAACTCATGCGCTATATTGCCGCTCCCTGTGTGCCAGAAGACGCACCTTCTATGCCATCACAGACAGGATGCTCAACGAGCTGAATAGAAGATTCTCCTCTGATGCCTGCAGTGTTTTGATGGGTGCAACTGCATTGAGCCCCAAACACTCCACATTTTTGGACAAGCAAGCACTCTTAAGAATGGCAGCAAACTATGGTGTGGCAGAGGATGACCTCGCAGTTGAGATCCACCAGATGAACCGGCTAATTGCCAGGAAGAAAGACAAGGGGCAGGAAGTATCCACACCATTGGAGCTTGAAACTATGCTGGAGTCATAGAAGGATGCCTTCATGGATCTCCACAAACTTGTATGCATCGCTGTGACCCTGCCTGTCACTTCAGCTGCCTGTGAGAGAAGTTTCTCAAGACATACTTGCACAACAGCAGTGGTAACAACCGCACCAGCAACCTTGCTGTCATATCAGTTAACTACAGGAGGGCAAAACAACTCGATATTGATACTGTTACAGACACGTTTGCTGCCAATCACCAGAACAGGCACATCGTTTTGAAGTAATATCGACTATAAACACAATATGATGAAAGATAGTTAGTCTGATAGTGACCTTACTTTTCCTCAGAGTGTATCAACTTCACATGTGATCATTCGTTTCTGCTATGTAAACTATGTCTTTATATTTCTTTTGATTTGTAGCTTTACTCTTAATGGTATATTAAATGTTTAATCTAAGCTAATCTTGATTTTCTTTATTATTAAAGAATTTAGGTGGAATTTAGGTGAGCTTCCTTTTTTACATATACGCATGCATATTTTTATAAACAAATTATTTCTAATTTGTAATAATGAATTATTAATCAGAGTATGAGGTTCCAATGAAAACTGCATTGAAAATGCAGTTCAAAATAGCACACCTTTCTGAAATGTACCTTGGCATTTACATTATTATAATTTACCATCTATACTTCATATTGATGGCATTTTGGGAAGCCCCTCCACAGTTTACCTCAGCCCCCCCCCCCCAACGAAAATATGCTGGCGTCGCCATTGTTGTTAAAGAACTATACAACTTCAATAACCATGACAATATATAACACAATTAATACAAATAGCCTTATGATCATAAAGTTACATAACACATGACAGTGTAATAGCAAAAATGTTATCTTTTTGGTAAAGGCCTAACGCATTCAACAATAACACAATTTTCGAAAGTTTGGATAGGTTTTAAAGGAGCAGCAGGAATTTGCTGGTTTTGATTTCCAATAAATTGACATGTATGACAAGTTTTACAAAACTGAGAAACATCTTGAGTAACTTTCGGCCAAAAGAAATAATATAATATTTTCAAATGTCTTATTGACACCTAAATGACCTCCCGTGGAGATTTCATGAGCAACTTTCAATATTTCGAAACGATTTTGTAATAATAATGACCATTTTAGGTGTGCTCTTCCATGGTTTGGACAACTTTCTCAAAATATTGGAAATATTTATCAACTTCATTTCCATTAAATGGTTAAAGTTTGAATTTTACCTTGATCGATCGGTGTTGAGTCTAATTTTCATTTTTTCAGCATAATTTTTTCTCGGCTTCGATATGGGCTTGGTTAAGCTCGATTTTTTTTAATTGTAGCTGGATTTGTAACTTATCTTTATCACTCAACTCTGATTGGCTAGTACAGACACTAAAGTACTCCCCTGATGCTCCCTCAGACAATAAATCATCATCTGCTGGTTCTTCCATAATATGTTTTTAGTTCGTTTTTCCTCATTGATTTCTCATCTACTAATTCTAAAATTTTGTCAGTTGCGAGCAATTCATTTATGTTATATCTTTCTAATTGTTCGAGGGAGGGTGAATCAAGAAAACCTTTGATAATCAGACACAATCAAATATTGTTGACACTGATAAATACAAATTGAATTAAGAAATTAATTCGAATTTAGAGAGAATTTTGCTTCTGATTCAAATCTCGGACACAAGTTCCCAGTTTAGCATGTTTCATATTACGATTTCAAATAACCTCAAACAGTGTTTAATTGTAAATTAAAAGTTAGTTAAATGTCGAGATGTATTAAATTTATTATATCTGCTAGATTTTTTCTTACACAAATATATTATATATATATTGACAATAATACAATTTATAATAACGGTTATTAAGAATAATTATTGACAAAAATGTTACGAACTTACAATAATACTGAGTCTTCTATTTGGTCTGGAATTGGATATTTTATCGACGGTTCACGATGAGCGAATTAATTCTGAATTGATATAGGTACAATTCACTTAATGGAGAGCTAGGTAGCTCTTCACACGTGAGTTTTTCATAGCTGAAATTATACAACGTCTTCGTTGAAATGCGAACATCTAAAGTTAATCCGCTTAAATTAAACGGTTTGTAAAGTTCGAAATCTATAAATGTTCCTAGTCATGTATCTGTAGTTTCCGATTAATAAGTGTCTATCACAGCTATAGCTTCCGGAGATTTTAGTATTCTGACTGTAGCAAACCAACAATATATAATATATGCTGTCTTTCCGCATTGTATTAGTTACCTTTTATAAGCTTGATTGGAGAGTTTCTAAAAATTTCAGCTAAGGTTCAACAATACTGACGATCACTAGTATTTACATACACTCATAGTACATTGTTGATTCTCACAATCGAAAAAATTTTACAACTTTATGGAATGGGTGGGAATTTTGCAATAGAATTTAACAATATAAGTTAAACGCATTTCTAAACATATATTTTAACTGAGACAAACTTTGATATTAAAATAAATATATAATAGTAAATCCATTACATATTTAAATGACAAATATGAGTGTTCTAGATAGAAACGTCATTTAATAAGTGTCTATCACAGCTATAGCTTCCGGAGATTTTAGTATTCTGACTGTAGCAAACCAACAATATATAATATATGCTGTCTTTCCGCATTGTATTAGTTACCTTTTATAAGCTTGATTGGAGAGTTTCTAAAAATTTCAGCTAAGGTTCAACAATACTGACGATCACTAGTATTTACATACACTCATAGTACATTGTTGATTCTCACAATCGAAAAAATTTTACAACTTTATGGAATGGGTGGGAATTTTGCAATAGAATTTAACAATATAAGTTAAACGCATTTCTAAACATATATTTTAACTGAGACAAACTTTGATATTAAAATAAATATATAATAGTAAATCCATTACATATTTAAATGACAAATATGAGTGTTCTAGATAGAAACGTCATATAATGGATATAACAGCTTATTTGATTTGTAAACGTACTGGATTTTTACAATGTGAAAGGAATTGTATTTAATATCTTTTACTATAAGAAACTTGTAAAATAATTTCTGTGATCGTTTTGTACAAATGATCAAAATACTTTTTGTTTTTGGCGCTTTCCCTGTCTTTTTGTGACTGATAGCTTTGTTTTGTTTACACTGTCATATGAGTAAATATTTAAATATTCCCTATTGTTTTAATTTTCATGTAATAAACATATTATAGAAGGTGTAAAATGTTGTACGAAGTAAGGGTATAAATTTTAATTTTTGCATGATATCACCCTTTTTAAGGAAATTTAAACATATAGTCATGTAAGTAATGAGTAAGATATAGCCCTGCTAGAACATTGAATATAATAATTTAATACCAAAAATATTTAATAACTTGATTGAGTAAGTTTTAATTGTCGTATTATTCTTGTAGGACTAATTAATGATAAGGAAACGTAATATCCCTTTTAGGACTCTAATTTGTAAATCATTTTATTGTATAAATTCGAATTAGCAAGAAGTTTATAGTATAATAAATCTTTTATTAACGATGTAAATTATTGTATAAAGTAAAAATTTTAAATATTGTATGATTTTGCCCTTTTTAGGGTGCTTTAAACCTACTGACATTATGTGCGTGGTAAAACTTTTATAATTCTGACCATATTACATTAAATAGTGTTTCTGCCATTTTATTATATCCCTAAAAATCTTTAATCACTTCAGTAAGATATAGCCCATCTAGGACAGGAAACCTATTTAACTTATAAGTTAGCATTAAGCATTCTTTTTTATAGCAAATTAATTATAAATGAATTAGGGTCAATCGTTCTTTCAAGGACGGATGAATTATAAATGAATTAGGGCTAATCGTCCTTTCAAGGACGGATGAATTATAAATGAATTAAGGCTAATCGTACTTTTAGTATGTTTTGATCATAAATGATTTAATTAATTAATTATAAATTATTTAGTTTACTAACGTTAAGGGGCCTGGCATGGCCTAGCGCGTTAAGGCGTGCGTTTCGTAATCTGAGGGTCGCGGGTTCGCGCCAGAGACGCGGCAAACATGCTCGCCCTCCCAGCCGTGGGGGCGTTATAATGTGACGGTCAATCCCACTATTCGTTGGTAAAAGAGTAGCCCAAGAGTTGGCGGTGGGTGGTGATGACTAGCTGCCTTCCCTCTAGTCTTACACTGCTAAATTAGGGACGGCTAGCACAGATAGCCCTCGAGTAGCTTTGTGCGAAACTCCAAAACAAACAAACTAACTAACTAACGTTAAGCTTCATCTTTGGGACGATTAATTATAAATAAATTATAAACTAATTATAAATGAATTAGTGTTAAGCTTTCTTTTTCTGACGATTTAATTGATTAATAATGTTGATGTTAAAACACGCATTGTATGGGTCATTGCCGCCTAAAAAACAAATTCTCTACTTTGTGACGTAATAATCCGTCAATGTCGCCTGTATCGAACTGTAACTTTAGCTCTCCATAAGGTATTTGCGCCCTCTTGTGACACTTTGCTAAACCAGGACATAATGGACATCACCTCTATGGTATGACGTATGGACGGTTACAATTCTCTTTTTTGCTACAGCTTTCATACAACCCCCAAGAAAAGTGCCTCACTTCCCCGTGACTAGGGTGGGATCTTAATTGTTCCATCAAACAATTATCTATATACTAATTAAAGGCTAAAAATGCTATAGCTGCATGTCGCATTAATGTAGCAAGGGGCATTTTAAAGTGTATTAAAATGGAAGGTGGATTATTTGCAGTGGACCAAAAAAAAAGACAATTTAAATAAACATCCGTCAATAAGGAAACAAATTATATCAATTAATTATCAATGGTTAATTATTATTTTATAAACCTTCTCCGCTGTGAAGGTAGTAAGAAAATTTTATAATGTATTGAATTTAATAATTTATAATCACCCTCATAGAATTACTTAATTAGATTTAATGCCAAATATATATTTTAAAATATTTCAAAAATTGATACTACAGAAGTAACTTAAGCTTTTAATTGACTTTTAATCTGAAAATCAAATGTCGGCGCTTCGATATTTAAACCATATTGCCCTTACTCTGATTTACTGACACCGATGAGATACTCTGCATAGAGTATAAACTGGAGTATTAATTTGTCAATAAAAGAAAGTCTGCAGGATACGACCGTGTCTGTCCAGTTCTGATCCGAGATGGAGCCTATGTTATTTTTTCTTTTTGTATTTTGCGCAAAGCTACTCGAGGGCTATCTGCGCTAGCCGTCCCTAATTTAGCAGTGTAAGACTAGAGGGAAGGCAGCTAGTCATCACCACCCACCGCCAACTCTTGGGCTACTCTTTTACCAACGAATAGTGGGATTGACCGTCACATTATAACGCCCCCACGGATGAAAGGGCGAGCATGTTTGGTGCGACGGGGATGCGAACCCGCAACCGCCAGATTACGAGTCGCACGCCTTAACCCACTTGGCCATGCCGGGCCTTCATTATTAGCTAATGTTCTTGAAGACTGCGTAATTGGATGTGTTTTTTCTTCAGTTTTTAAAATTAGCTAAAGTTATGAGTGTGTATGAAAATTATCAACTTATCTGACTTCTTTTTCCCAAATTAAATGAAACATTAATTAACAACTACCTTAAAGTTTACAAATAATTACAATATTCTGTTTTCAAACTAATACACTTTCGAAACGCAAATAGCTACTAAAACTGTTTTAACTAATTCTATGGAATGACTGACAAAATATTGATGCTGTATTGACTGCTCTGTAAGCTTTTATTGATATAAAGAACCTTTCTTTACAACGAGCCGTGAAATACTTTCCCACAAAACTGTTTATTCAGTGCATTGTTAGACGGAGTAACTCTGCATCCTTCACATGGAACAGGAAAGAGCAGCGTTTCCCAAACTTTTCCAACTTGGGATCGGTTTATTTTTATAATTTTTCATGATACCCGACCTCCTCAAATATCTAATTAGGTAACCCACTAAGACATGGTTAGATCTTATTATCAAGCTGGAAGCAATAGTTCTACCAATACATCATTGATTATAAAATATAAAGGTGTTTTATAGCACTACTGTGTTAAAAGAAGTAAAAGAAAGACACTTTATTGTTATTTAATGTTGACATTAATTGTATATTTATTAATGCTCTTTTAAAGGTGAATTTTCAACAAATTTAATAATTGCCTTAGAAAATGTACTTTGGTTGTGTATAATTCCTGTGTGGCTGCCATATTTTTAAACACTTTAGTTTTTGAGTAAAAAATGAAACAAAATATGCGAGTCCTCGAACTCAAGTTCCTCTCAGTCGTTCGAACTATGACGTAATAGTTGCCAAACACGCTATGTTGCGCGCCGACCATTTTGTTCCTTTCAGTGCTGATGTTTTATGTAAATCTATCGGTGCTTTTTTCGGATTATATACTTTGTGAGACTATTTTTTGTCTTGATATTGCTACTTTATGTTTCTTTTATGTCAACAAATTCATAGTATGATGCTTCCAAGACATCGATATTCAGGCAATTTCCATCAAAGCCTCGAGTCTGGGTAATGCACTCTTCATCTTTTAATCGGTTTGACACCTTGTTGTATGAGCGACAAGAAACGCACTCTCTTCCTGTTTGGCATCTGCTCGCATAAACCACACCTACACCTTGCACAAACATACGGAATATGTCATATAAATTATACATTTATGGTAAATATTAAATTAACTATTCAGACTGCTACATCTAATTTGATTTTATAGACAGAAATATGACGTATAATTCAAATTCATTTTGTTACGAGTCATAAATACCTGGTACAATGATTGTGGAAGGACCGAGTATTAGTTACCATAGTCGGCAAAGTATAAACAAATAAAACCCAGTCTGTGATACCAATAATTTATAAACACCACAGGTTTCGGGATGCTTAAAATTGCACGTGATATAATACAGACCATATTTGTTGTCATGACTTAAGCTTACCGTTCTTCCACTGGAGGTATGATTGACTCGCAACCCGCCTGGGCGCTATCAGTATCACTCACAGTTCCACTATTCTCGCTCGTGGAACTGTCCTCATTACTAGAACTTGTCATATCTGTGTCAAAAGTAACTGTTCTAGGTTCGTTCAGAGTAGGTCCGAATTGATATGACGCTGCTCGACACTGTTCAGAACACAAAATGAAAACAGACTCCGCCTCTGTTTCTCCGTGTGCACTGGACATGTTTACTTACATTCAACGTGCTGGCGTTGGCGGTTTGTTTGGCAACTATTACGTCACAGTACGTTTCCTAGCGGCAAACGTACAAACTAAAACGTTCGGATTGCCGCTCGGAAAGGGCTCTTTCTGCACCAAGTTCTATGTTTCATTTATTAGCACATATTTTTTATAAAAAATGTGAACCTGCAAAATTAATCAGTATGAGTAGTTCTTTTGACTGCAAAGTTTTCTTTTTTCTGTAAAATTTACCTTTAAGAAATAACTTACCTAATGAGAAAGATGATGCTGTTTTTCATTACACAGCAACTTCAAATCAGGAGGAAAAGAAGTCAGTTTGATCCTCAAACCTGGCTCGACATCTAATCTGTTTCTGTACTTATTTTTTCTAAGAAAACCAACGTTTAGAAGCCTAATTCACATTTATAAGTAGTGACAAAGGGCATTAGAAATTTCACTGTTTTTCCTGATAAATCTGGACACTTAGCACGACAGCTCAGCTGAAACGTAATTAACGAGACTTGACAAAAACGATCTTTCAGTGCAGTGTCACAAGACAGTTCAATAATAGAATCAATTTCTGATTCATTGAGTTGAAATCCTTCTCATTTTCTGCGTCAATAGTAAAAAGGTTCCTGATCCATAATTTAATGCTGTCAATTGGGGGAAGATATGTCTAATGGAATGATTTTAGTCCCAAAAGATGCTCTTTGATTGATGAGAAAATCTCATTTGGAATCTTACCTTTTTAATCTTGGTTTTGTAATTCAGTTAAAGTTGAAAGAGCTTAAAATTTCTTTCAACTCGATGCACCCACAAGTTAAATTTTTGTAGTTGCTTCTATCTTTCATTGGACTTTAAAACCTTTTTCATTCATATTTATTTATTTATCTATATTTGTCGTAAGAAAATAATCATTCCTATTTGTGAACTAATGATCTATTAGTGTTGAACAACTTTTGTAACTCCTGTAGGGAAAAATTACTTTTTCTAAACCTACTTTAAAGTGATGTGTGAAGGGATGACACTCTTAAACCACATTTAAATATATCAGTCCTAAAATCATCACTATAAATTATTTAATTAGATCCAAAATGAAGGAATTGTTCAGCGAATTTGTTAAGATATGAATAATTTCCAAAATATATATTTAAATCTATATTAGAGTTACGATAGGTAATACCTAAAATAAAAGTTGAAGATTTCCGGGTTTAGCACTTAGTTACAGACAATTTGGAAACATTTTGATAGATATTTTTTTTATTTAGAAGATACACTTTGTTTTAAACTATAAAATGTGTATGGCGTAATAAAAGTACAATTATCTATATAGTACGAAACATAAGCGGCGCCCCTTGTCTTAGATACACAAATTTCTAATACACTTATTTTAAACATTAAAATCCGAAATGGGTGGTTATTTTAAGCATGTGGGCACGTGTGTGTTTTCTTACAGGAGAGCCAAATCGGGCTATCTGCTGAGTCCATTGAGAGAATCGAAACACTGATTTTAACGTTGTAAATCCGTAGGCTTACCGCTGTATCAACGGGGGACATTAATTATATGTATTACATTTCTTATGTATAAATGCAGCAGGTTAAAAGTTGAGAAACTTTTATTCTAATTTGAGCACACACACACACACACACAAATGAACAATCAGTTATTTTGGTATTAAAATTGTTTATGAATAAAATACTTCTACTTTTAGACGTGATTAATTAACATATATAATTAGACAGTATAGTTATAATAATTTAAAACAAACACTAGGCAACGCGGTATGTTATTAAATATATTGGACACTTCGTGACTGAATTTATCAATAATATCAAATACGAAGAAAACAAACATGACAGTTCAGAAGTGGTATTTGAGTACGAGTACCAACTGTCAACTCGTGAGGTATCGCGCTCACAGATCTCGTGGAGGGCAAGAAACATAAAATCTGACACCGGATTTGAGTCCAGCGAACTTAAGCACTTATTCATAGACCAATCACAATCTTTGTAACCATCCAGTGTGATTTAGACTCTTGTCAGGAAGGCTGCTATATATATATATATATATATATACGAGAACACAGCCCGCGTTCGCCTGCTGAGTTTGATCCTACTATCTCCAGAACTGTTAAAAATTAGCTGAACATAGCTATATACATAGCTAAGAGATAATTAAAAGAGGAGAGTAGAATAAAACCCTGGAATTTAGCGTTGTAAGTCCATGAATTTACTATTGCACCTAAAGATAATTAAAAAACGTTTTGTGTCATTAATCTTAACATGTGAGTAAGTTGGAATTACATCAAAAACCGTTTTTTACACAAACTGATCGTATCAAGAAAGAAATAATTAAATATGGAAACAATTCTACATTTATATTTCTGAGCTTTTAACAATCAAAGTTTACCATTTATAAGCTACCATCATTTGAAACACATGACTGAAGAAAGCTTTATAACACATTTATTTGTTTATAGTTAAGTATAAAGCTGCACAATATGTTATATGTGTTCTGCCTACCACAGGTATGGAAACCCGGTTTCTACCTTTGTAAGTCCGCAGAAATACCACTGTGCCATTGGAGTGCTTTAAAATATGTCTTAAAATATGTATTACATCGTGCATAAGCAATACTGTTACTGAAAAAAAAAAACATTCAATATTTATATTTAAATTATTTTAATAAATACTCCTCGATATTTCATCAGTAAGCCTCGGGGTTATATAATCTTACAATTTGAGTTTCAATCACTGTAACGGACACAGAAAAGATAGTTCATTGTACAGCTTATTAAAGTACATTTGATACATAGTTACTTCTGAGTCACTATTAATTTTTCTGTGCTTTTAACTAATTTCATCTCTTTGCCTTTAGTAAAAGTTACAAGAAATATCCTTTGAAGCAATAAAGAGTTCATTTGTATAAATGTTTGTTTGTTTGGAATTTCGCACAAAGCTACTCGAGGGCTATCTGTGCTAGCCGTCCCTAATTTAGCAGTGTAAGACTAGAGGGAAGGCAGCTAGTCATCACCACCCACCGCCAACTCTTGGGCTACTCTTTTACCAACGAATAGTGGGATTGACTGTCACATTATAACGCCCCCACGGCTGGGAGGGCGAGCATGTTTGGCGCGACGCGGATGTGAACCCGCGACCCTCAGATTACGAGTCGCACGCCTTAACACGCTTGGCCATGCCGGGCCTCATTTGTATAAAATGTTCTATCTACACATATAATAAAATGATCTATTGCTTTAACTATGAGCTGACATTTTGCATTGATCTTATAAATATATATATGTGTATTATATTTTCATATAAGGTTTTTTTTTTTATTTAGAAAACATGACAAAGAGACGACAGGAGGCCATTCATTCTATCCAGGTACATATTTATATTTTGGCCGTATAATAAACCTGTATTTATGTATCGATTTGTCTTTGTATGTCTGTTGCAGCTTTCTTTTAACTAATATGGTTGGTTAACTAGATGAAAAATCAGTGAAGAACAAGGACTTCTACTCGTGAGTAGCCCCTTTTTGAAGATGTCTTGTAGATTTGACATATTATCTGCACGCTTTCTTCTCTTTTTGACATTTCAGTTCACATGTAATGAGAGTGAAACATATGTAAGGATATCTCAAATATTATAATTATAAACATATACATTTTTCAGTCACAGTGTTTACTGTTTATAACAGATACATTTATGATGCTAAATGACCTCATTTGCACTCCACAGAATGATTAAAGGATAGTTGAGCAAGGCAATCTACTTCATAATGTTTTAAAATGGTTTCACTGACCCTTTCCGTTTACTTTTTATAACGGGGGATATATAAGTGAAGAAAAATGTTGTTCTACAGAACTGTGAAATCAAAAATGTGTGATGGAATTTCCTATTTTTACAAATATTTTTCTATGAATAATGATGTACGAGCTTATTTAGTTTAGTCTCAGGATTCGATATCAATGGTGGATTAATTTTTATTAAACATTTCTGTTGTGTGTTATGAAGTATAGAGTTAACTGTAAAGTCCTAGTCCTCCGTGTTGTGCCTATCACTTTTACTGTTATTGAATATAAATATTGTTTTTGCTCTGTATGTTACGTATACCCAGTTTCTTTCTTTATCAGTTTCACTCTGTCAAGTTGTATAAGGACCACGATTCTTTAAAGCACGTGTCTGTGACTTGTTGGCGATAAGTTTGAACAATAAAGTGAAGTGAAGTGAAGTATACCTGTGTATCAACACAGAACTAGTTTGCTCATCATGAGTCGTCAATAAAATATACTAGATCTAGATTAAATATACTCAATATTGTTTGTAAATTTGCAAAACTTTTGTATATAAACCATTATTCGTAATAATCGCTATTATAAATTTTATTGTTTTTGTATATGAAAATATATTTGCGTGAGAAAGAAAATTGTATATTTCAGTCTCGTTGGCAAATATCATAAATTTGATACACATCAACATTCAATTAACTTTTAAATTAAAATTTCCGGGTTTTTGAAATCGTAATATGTAACATAATAAATCGGAAGCTCGACCGGAATAAATTATAATATGTAACTGTAGGGATACGTCTTTGTCTAAGCATATATTTGCTCCTTGTTGTACATTACATGTCGATAATTTAGTTTAAAAAAATATAAACGCTCACTATATTCTCAAACAAATCTTCAGCTGTAACTTAACATTTTGCATCTCGAACTAATGCAATAAAATAATCAATAGCTACAGTAAATCATCATGAACTGCATCAACTAACGACTAGCTATGTATATTATCATAACAATGCGTAAAGTTAGCTAACATATCAAGTAATCTTTAAGCATAAAAAAGTCAAAAACAATAAAGTAAAAAATTAGGGATCGTAAAAAAAGGAAGGCTGGAGATACTTTAGTTATTTTTCTCTCAAACTACAAATCGCTATTTTGACTCTATCAAATGTAATTATATGTAACAATATGGAATTAAAATAGACACGTGCAGTTTGAATTACTAATGTCTACAGTATCTCCAGCCTTGTTTTTCTTCTTAGATTAGAAGTTAATAATTAAACACAAAGCAAGTTTTAACTTAGGGAAAACATTCTGTTGCAAAATATGTCATTCAAGTGATCAGACGTAAGAAGTAACAGTCATAATGATGTTTATTAATAAACAAAGCATAAATAAGGAATGAACTTCAACAGATATCTTGAAATTTGAAGCACTTTAGTAAAAATGCAGTACTGAAAAGTACCATATAGTGGTTTTAAATTCAAACATAAAAAATTACAATCAGAATAAGATAATCTTGAAAAAAATATTAAAACCCTACGACGCTGATTTGTTTGTTTTTGAACATAAAATTAGACAATGGTGCTCTTCTCACCGTGGTTTCCAAAACCTGATTTTTAGCATTAAAAAGTCCTCAGACTTACCGCTGCGCCACAGTAGGAACAGCATTAAAGAACAGACCTATAATAAAACAAAAAGTAGTTTAAACAAAAGCAAAATTTAACTGAGCAGGAAGACGGGATTATTAAATATCAACATTTCGAAGAATACAGCCAGAGGGCTCAATTTGTATTGTGTAAAAAAATAATTTCTAACGATAATACAAAACGAATCAATGTTGAATATATAGTGCTGTCTAATATCACCGTCTTATTAAGTGAGGGTTGTGAAGGTAAATAAATTTCAAAACTTGAATAGAATGGTTTCTCGAAGAAACTAACAGCTTGAAAAATTGCAAAAAAAAATGTTGGTCTGAAACGGGCTTCGCTAACTAGAATGTTATGCATACCTAGCACTTTCGGGCTTGGTCTATTCAGTCAGCATCAGCCCGGCTAGAAAACATGTAGAACTACTTCTCGGCCAATCATAAACTAGTTTCTGCTGCGCTCTTGTTCCAAATCTTAGAAGGTAGTAGGGTAAGGTAAGCAACTAAAGGCAGCATCTTTAGCAATCGAGGTGATGTACCTATGTGTCATTCTTCAGTATCTGCTGGCAGCGCATGGTCTTTTTGTCTAACAAAAGGATTTTGTCGTAGGCAAATGCTATGTCTTTTTTCTATTAAAGTTTTTAGTAAAATAAGGTCTGACGAGAAAATGTCTTTAATAATCTTAGACAGTCACAAGCAGTGGGCAAAAACCAGGTAAGTGTAAGGAGATTCTTGAAATAACTGTACGCTAAGCACAAAGAATTTAATACGCTCGAAATGGTTAGCTTACAGTTGTTACAAGACTTTCAGTAGTGTTCATTTTAATACAATATTTAAGATAAGAATTAGGTTGAATGATTTGTATCTGTTGATAGTCATCTATGTATTTCTGTTTTTGTTTAAGTTGTGCTCTACGACATGCATTACAACTGTAGAATTAAACATTTAAGAACCGAAGTGCCCCACGTATCTTATAAATTTTTATAATTCTAAACATAACGCTTCGATGCCTATGATGTGCAGATAGCCAGTTATGTAGTCTTGCGTTTAACTACAAACACAAAGTATGATATAAAATTACATATTACAACTTTAATCAAAATATTTTAATACATTGAACACACGTTATGTTTAATATATATATTAATATATAAGTTTGAACTCATTTATCTTTCTAAAGTAGAGAAAATGATTAAATATCAATCATCATTCGCGTAGTTGTTTTCTTAAAATGATGAAACCTTTTTTTAGAATTAGCGTTTTTAAAGATATTTATATGTATATACTTTTTATTATTATGACAGTATTAGAAAAGTCAGTAATTTCAAATTCATATAAATTACCGAAAACCAAGACGTTTATACAAGTAAGGAATTCCATTTGTTTTCGATACGAAACATTCAAATATTGCGTATATTTTCAAATTATTTTCTCTTTTGACATGGATAAACAGTGAAGGTATTATGCTAATATAAGGCAAGACTGTATTTTTCTGATTATTTTTGTCTATGTATATGTGTGTGTGTGTTTATGGCGAAACTGATGTGGCATGTAATAAGTGTTGATTCGAATATTTACGAGTCGAAATTATTTGTGAAGAGGTTTCCTTGAAAGAAGGCCGGCATGGCCAGGTGGTTAAGACGCTGGACTCGTAATGCGAGGGTCTAGGGTTCGAATCCTCGTCACACCAAACATGCTCACCCTTTCAGCCGTGGGAGCGTTATAATGTCACAGTCAATCCCACTATTCATTGGTAAAGAGCAGCCCAAAAGTTGGCGTCGGGTGGTGATGACTAGTTGCTTTCCCTCTACTCTTACACTGCCAAATTAGGAATGGCTAGCGCAGATAGTCCTCGTGTAGCTTTGCGCGAAATCCAAACCAAACCAATACTTGAAAGAAAAAATGCTACAAACGTTATTTAATAATCGTTTTTCCTAAGTCACAAAGACTATTAAATAAGTTTACCGTTGTTCCTATGTCTTAAAGTCTGTCTGTAACCTTGTGTGTTCTTTTCTTTTTAACTCGTGCTCAAAATTTATAATAGTTGTGCCATTTAATGATGAAAATTGTCAAAACTTAATTTTTTTCATGGACTAAAACTGATCACTGGTAATCCCAAAACGAGAAGTGATTTAATATGGAATAAACGTTTTAACACCATAGAGTTTAAAATTTCTGATCACAGTGATGATAGCTCAACAGTCCTAATCAGTAGGAAAAGTTATTGAGGAAATATAAATACATTTCATTTGTAAGAACTTCATACATTAGCCCAAAACAGCATTTGCTTCAAATATTATCTCAGTTTTAGGTTGAATTTCATTATGTTAGTAAATTAGCTGAACAGAGTGGTTGATATTTTGGGCTCGTAAAATAACATCTGATAGAAACATTTTCGCCACTTAGTAGCTGAACAGTAACTTCTGACGGTCTATAACGCTAGACCCGGCATGACCAGGTGGTTAAGGCACTGGACTCGTAATCCACGGATCGCGGGTTCAAATCCCCGTCACACCAAAAGTGTTCTCCCTTTCAGCCATGGGGGCGTTATAATGTGGTAAAAAGTAGCCCAAGAGTTGGCGGTGGGTGGTGATGACTAGCTGCTTTCCCTCTAGTCTTACACTACTATTTTAGGGACGGCTAGCACAGATAGCCCTCGAGTAGCTTTGTGCGAAATTAAAAAAAAACCAAAAACAAACATCCTAGGCCATCTTCATGTTAAGAAAGAGAGTTTAAATGTGACCGTTAACAGAGACGTCTTAGAGACGAGAGTATAACGGGTACGGGATTGCAGGGGGCGTTGTTGGTAAAAGAGTAGCCGAAGAGTTGGCGGTGGGTGGTGATGACTAGTTGCCTTCCCTCTAGTCTTACACTGCTAAATTATGGACGGCTAGCGCAGATAGCCATCGTGTAGCTTTGCGCAAAATTCAGAACAAACAAAACCAGTGTCAATTTCCGAAAGTTGCTTTGAACATTTTCAAGTAGGCTTATCAAAATGCAATACGTTACTATGTTTATAAACAGTGAAATACGTTGTTTAACACTCCTACGAAAAGTGGGGCCTAATAGGCCCCAGAGCAACTGAAAGGTTATTAATATTAGGCTAATAATTTTGTATTTAAATCAAATGATATGATTTGATTTCATTTCATTAAATGGCAATTTCATTTAAATACAAAATTATTAGCCTAATATTAATAACCTTTCAAGTTGCTCTGGGGCCTATTAGGCTCCACTTTTCGTAGGAGTGTTAAAGTAGTAACACGAAGTAACAAGCAGTGTATCCTACGATGAATTCTTTCACTACAGAACAATAGAACAAGGCAAAATTAATTAAAATGTAATAGAAAGATAAGAGTTAAGGCAGAAAAAGTTCTATGTAATAAGAGGTTAAAGTAGCAAAACAGTCCAAAAAGCTTTTTTAAAACGTTTTTATTGTAACAAAACGCAAAGTAGAAATTAAGAAATAAGATAAAAGTGCAATGCAATGTTATACCAAAGAAGATTTGTTTGTTTGTAGTCAAGCACAAAATTACACAACTGACTCTTTATGTTCTGCTCATCACGAGTATCGAAACCCGATTCCTAGCGTATCTTGAATACAAGATACAAAAGAAAAAAATCTTGTACCATATTTAGACTAATAAGCATCCAGCACTGGGTAGAAACAAAAAATGGATTGTAACAGGTATTAAATGAAAAAAGATATTTTTTTTAGGTTTCCTCAGTTGTTGTTTTTTCTGTTCGTCATTATTCATGGATCTATATAAAGCGCCAACTCTTTAATAAACGATGTAACCCAAGGCTTACACCTTCTGACTTGTACTTGCATTTATGAATAATATGGTCATTTTGCAGAATGATGATAAAGACTGACTGTAACTTAAAAACAAAACGTAAACCAGATATTCTTTGATAGATAGTTTAGGCAGAGTATTCATGATGAAACTTTGTAGAAGGGACGGCAACTGCCTGTTGTGGAGACACAAGAGTTGAGGACGACGTTTTGAAAGTCTTCCGCCTTTCGTCTTCATGTCCTCTACACTTGTGTCTCCACAGGCAATTGCCGTCCCTTCTACAAAGTTTCATCATAAACCAGTTAGTTTGAATGAAGACGATTAAATTATATGCTCAATCGAACCCATAGAGAAATAGGCTTAATTTATTTTAGTAGTATATATATTTTTTTTTGAAGTTAAGCACGGATATTTAAAACCGATTTTTAACGTTGTAAGTCTCATACATACCCCAGTGCCACTGGGTGGCTTAGTAGATAGGTGCATCTTTTTTTAATATATTTTTAATATTGTAATTTATTTATTGGCTAGATAGAGCTACTAGTCGTTGATGATGTTAAGTAACATTGAGTGGAAGACCAAGAAATATCAAGCACACGCGTTAGTTATAAATATATGACGTTGCGTGAAGCGTCTCATGAGGTGAGGTAAAGTTATGTGCATGTTAAGTGGAATGATTGTATTTCTATACTATTGTTGTTGTTAAAGAGACAAATGTAGGCCTAACAAATTACGACAGTTAAATTGCGAGTTAAGCTCATAGAAATGTTTAAACGACAAAATAAACTAATTTCATGTCACTGAGTGAGCTGGACGTGGAATTATTTTTCATCTGACAATGTAGAAGAACCAGCAAAGAAAGAAGACTTTGCAAGATTTGATGACAAAAGTGGGATTTATTTTGACCCAAATAGAAAGAGTTTGGAATATACTTGAAATGGAATCTCAACTGTTGAAAATGGCGACCACTGTCAAGTGATTAGATTCAAGGATTACGTGAGATGACGAAATTGACAATAGAGAGTGTTTGCGTGTTGTGTTTTGCTACAATAAAGCCACATTGGATTATCTGCTGTGTCCATCGAGGGAAGTTGAACCCCTGACTGTAGTATTGCAAATCCAAATACTTGGGAACATTAAAATAAGGCCAGAAGGAAAGAGATAAAAATAACTCTGTCTAACAATTTAAAATAACTGGAAGAATTAATTAGAAGAGAGAAAGACATATATTACAAGAAAATGCAGGCGAAGACCTGTATGAAATAAAATCTCTCAAAGACAAATAACAGAAAGAAGTAGCTGTAATAATTTTGGGAAACTTAGCCATTTTAGCCGAGACTGCAAGGAAATATCTGTCAAGTCAAGGCGACAGGGCCCAACCAGATCAAAATAAAAAAAAATATTGAACTAATTATTTGAAGACTGGAGCATAGTGGTACCAAATACATCGGTATGTCATGAGAAACTACTGCTTAAAAGAATTCTCCTGGATGTGAAAAATAAGGATTTTGTTCATAACTTTATTGAAGAAAGACAATGCTGTAATTGCTCATAAAACTGGAATTCACTGATGTAGTATAGTATGGCTGAACAATTTTTGTAACGATAAAGGACTTTTTCCAAAGTTAAATAGGTGTTTAGCAGAGTGGTGATCCAAGCCAAAAGTCATTCGCCATTGTCGTCTTTGGAACCATATAGGTGAGAGTATGGCCAATTGGATAACTCCAAAGAAGAACTTTCCAAAGCAACCTCAACTTATGGGGAAAGTCTAGAGTTACTATTGAGATTTCTTTCATTGAATAATCAAAAGTTAAAGTCAACTGATGGAATAGGAAGAGAAAACTACCGAACATAACTGGTGAAAGGACAGTTTAGCTAAGTGTCTTTTATCAAGATTGTTCAGGAAATTTCGCAATGAGGCAGTGTGGTAAGCTACATTTTTGATATTATAATTTGTATTTTAGCTAGAGGGCGCATGCGGTTAAGATAGTCCTAGAATGTTTGGAATGTTTTAAGTTCCTCTCGTACATATGAAGCCAGATTATACATGAGGCATTTGTGAAGTGTGTTATGTGAGCTGAAAGCTTTTTTTCAAGATACAGAGTTAAGTCACAGTGTATTTTCGTGAAGTATTTGAGCGTGTTATGCTTATTAAGTTACTTTTATTTTTTGTCATCCTAGTATTGCTAGTTTTGAACGTCATTTTTAACATTAGCCTACAACAAATTATGAAAGTATTATATCTTGTAGAAGCTATAAAGGAAGAAATGAAGTAATTTGGTCCCTTCATGTGGACCAACCGGTGAATTATTTTCACTTCATAATATAAAAGAAACTGCCAACAAAAGAATAATGTTGTTACAACATACGGCCCGGCAGGGCCAGGTGGGTTAAGGCGTGCAACTCGTAATCCGAGGGTCGCGGGTTTGCATCCCCGTCGCGCCAAACATGCTCGCCCTTGCAGCCGTGGGGGCGTTATAATGTGACGGTCAATCCCATTATTCGTTGGTAAAAGAGTAGCCCAAGATTCGGCGGTGGGTGGTGATGACCAATTACCTTTCCTCTAGTCTTACACTGCTAAATTAGGGACGGCTAGCGCAGATAGCCCTCGAGTAGCTTTGAGCGAAATTCAAAACAAACAAACAAACTAGAACATATAGAAAGACGTAATACAGCTGGAGCATTCACTGCTACAATTTGGCGGTCTCGCGGGTTTTTTTTTTTTTGAGCCTTAGTATTGTATCTAGTTGTTTTTTTAATACGATAGATTACTATAGTAAGAATTAAGAATCTGATAATTTAGTTAGTGGATGCAATTTCAACATTTTACTTCTCAATATTGTATGCTATATTTTACAGTTATCTAGATAACATGTAGGTTGTAAGTATTACTGTTAGTTCCTTATGAATATATTGTCAGTTTTTAGGCTATCCAATATATATGTACTTTCTTCGTGATAATCTGAGTAGTTTTCTTGAATGATAAAATAGTACACACATATATATATATATGGAAACCGGAAAATACATAGTTTACCTGATTCATAGACTATAAGATCGTTCCCAAGATATATTAAAAATCCAGTGTTTATTTTGTAGGTGGGTTTTATAAACAAACTATGGCTTTGTAGAATGTGGTAATATTTTAGTTACTTTATTTGTAGAATAGTGCTAGCTAGTTAATTGATGTTAAAAACTGTCTTGAACTTTTAGCTAACGATAAACGCGTTAAATTGGACGAACATTACACAGTCAGTCCTTCGGTGGGACAGCGGTAAGTTTTGGGACTTACAGCGCTAAAATCATTTCCCAGCAGTGGATACATCGGATACCTCAATGTGGTTTTGAAATACAAACATATTATGCGGTACAATAAAATTAAAGCTATTAGATATGTTGCCTGAAACTTTATCATTGTGTTGGCAATAACTCACCACTGGTATTTATTGTAACAACTACTTATGTGGCAAATTTATTTTCGTACGTTTTCGATTATATGATATACGATTTATATAACATATTTATTTGGTGGATTTGTAATGAATTAGAAAAAATTTTTCCATCGAATAAACTGTTGCCTTCTCAAAAGTGTATGGTCAGCGTTGATCATGCAAGATTCCCGATTTACATTAAGAGAAGAAACCAAGTATTTTCGTAGAATGTGAAAGATGTTTGATTAGTACTCGAATAATACCTTCAACAAATTACATAACCGAAGTTACAGTTTTTAAAGAACAAAAGAAACTGAACATTAGTATACATACATCATACATTGTAAACAATTTCATTTTCAGAAATCATGTATATGCTTTTAAAATACTAGTTTATATGTATATGGCCCTCTCTAGTTACTCATCGTTTAGTCTTAAGACATAAATCCAAAAGCCGAGTTTTGATACCTGTGGTGAGCATTGTACAAACAGCCCATTGTGAGGCATTGCGTTTAACAGCAAACAAACCAATTCACCTTTCATATCATCGTTCAATAATGATATTACACTGGTATTCTTTCATCTTACAATAGCAAATTATGTGTAGAAGTTTAAAGAAATAACGTCATGTGTGAAATTCCCAGACCTTTGTTTCTATTTTCGTTCGATCTAATTTAATTGAATAACGTAAAAAAAACCCAACTAAAACCTTAAGTTATTCACATTGACTTGTTATTTCTCCGAATTTTCTTAAATATAATAAAAAAATTCCAGAGTCATAATATTTTCCAGAAATGCTTGTTTGTTTTGTTAGTTTTTTTGAATTTCGCACAAAGCTACTCGAGGGCTATCTGTGCTAGCCGTCCCTAATTTTGCAGTGTAAGACTAGAGGGAAGGCAGCTAGTCATCACCACCCACCGCCAACTCTTGGGCTACTATTTTACCAACGAATAGTGGGATTGACCGTAACATTATAACGCCCCCACGGCTGCAAGGGCGAGCATGTTTGGCGCGATGGGGATGCGAACCCCTACCCTCAGATAACGAGTAGAGTGCCTTAACCACCTGGCCATGCTGGGTCTCTCTCCCAAGAAGGAAAAATAACAAGTAAACAGCTGCTCTGTATACACATTAGTTAAATTGTTTGGGGATATATAATGTTTGTTTTATTTTGGTTGCACATTCTACATATGTACATATTTTGCTACTTTATATCAATAAAGACGCCATTTTATTGTGACTGAAACTAGGAATAGCATATGGATAAAATATATCGCTGGATCTGTAGCAACACTGTACTTAAAAAATGTCTGAGATATAACTAATCACACATGTAGATAGGCGTGAAGAAAATATTTGTCGATATAGCCTTCACTATATGTAATCTGAGGGTCGCGGGTTTGAATCCCCGTCACACCAAACATGCTCGACCCATTTAGCCGTGGGAGCGTTGTACTGAGACGGTCAATCCACTATTTGTTGGTAAAAGAATATCCCAAGAGTTGGCGGTGGGTGATGATGACTAGTTACCTTTTCTCTAGTCTTACACTACTAAATTAGGGATGGCTAGCGCAGATAGCTCTCGTGTAGCTTTGCATGAAATTCAAAAAGCAAATGAAACACTATATAAAACAGGCGTTTTAATAATACTAGCTTTCATTTCTTAACTGCTGAATAAAAACTAGTTTAGGCTATAGCAGTAATGAATTATTATTATTATATATCCTATTAATACGTTTAATTTTACACGTGGTGCAACAGAATCAAAGTAAATATTTTGTTTCCAATTCTGTCCGTGAGGGACAGACACAGGTCACATTTTAGTTTAGTTCCCAACTCCCATTTCTTGGCCTCTCCTTCTCTAGATCTCTCTTCTGCTTTACCTAGACCGGAGCCTCCGGCTAAAGCGAATAGTGGAATGTTGTTTAGGCCACATACTTCAGTTGTACCGGTCTTCGAGCGTCATGAAAAGGCACGATAAAATCTTGCAGTTATCGTGCTTGTCTCTGCGTGTAGCCAAACATCACGTGAAAAGAGATTAATCTCCAACCTTTACCCACTACTAACTAACAAATTGGCGCCATGACGATGATTTTTTTTATGACTTGCGATTGTTAAATATGTTAATTCAGTGTATATGTTCTACACAGTATAAATCAGTAATAATAAGTAACGTGTTAAGTCTCTTCTGTTTTAAATACAATACAAACACATCGGTTCTGATATACAGTGAAGTATTTCCATTGTTCTAATGTATGTGTGTATTATCCCCTATTTTTTAAACAGACCAGAATTATTAAATAAATTATAAAATTATTATAAGTTATAAAATAAATTAATTATTCTGTTCTTTGAGAAAACAAAACTGGACCCAGCATAGCCAGGTAGCTAGGGCGCTCGATTCGTAATATGATGGTCGCGGGTTGGAATCCGCCGTTATACCAAACATGCTTGCTCTTCCAGCCATGAGGACGTTATAATATTATGGTTAATCCTACTGTTCGTTGATAAAAGAGTTGCCGGCGGATGGTGATAACTAGTTGCCTTCCTTCTAGCCTTACACTGTTAAGTTAGGGTGTTTGTTTTTGTTTTTTGAATTTCGTGCAAAGCTACACGAGAGCTATCTGCGCTAGCCGTCCCTAATTTAGCAGTGAGACAAGAAGGAAGGCAGCTATTTTCACCACCCACCGCCAACTCTTGGGCTACTCTTTCACCAACGAATAGTGGGATTGACCGTCACATTATAAAGCCCCCACGGCTGAAAGGGGTGCAACGGGGATTCGAACCTCGGATTATGAGTCGAACGCCTTAACCCACCTGGGCAGGCCGGGCCTGTTAAGTTAGGGACGGCTAGCGCATAGAGCCCTCGTCCACTAAATTTAAAACAAATCAAACAAGTACACACAAACAAATTGAACGTGCATCACATAAATTTGCGACATCGATGACATACAGTGTAAAGGGGTTTAGTATTGAAATTGTATTAATCTTACACTTGTAATGTGTGCTCTTACACATACGTATGCAATCAGTGACATTGCATATATATTTCTCGTTAAGGTAACAGAATCCACTTACTCGTATATGCTCTCAGACTAAGTTATTTCAACACTCTTAACAGTTTCTTTGTATCTGATTTCATGTTGTAACAACTGGCGCTGGAAACCAATTTATTGTTGCATTATCAAAGTGAAATAAAAGCTGGAAGAAACAGTACCAGTTTTCAAGATGAAAAACATTCTCGAGCTATCTGATGAGCACTACGCAACGCCCAAGGAGTTTTGTTATCCTACGCTTTGTTTTTAATACTACTTTGAATCTTAAACACGCCATACTCCTTCTCTAGAATACTTTTGAACGAAGGATGTTTAGTCACAAAAATATATGATTCTGAGAACTTCATGGATACTACAAATGTCACCATGTCGTAGTTATTTGGACTAATGATTGAGATAATCGATCTGAGTACAGTTTTGATTGAACTGCCAATTTTTGGTTTATTAAGCAGGTTTGGTGATGGGATTGGAACTCGCGACCTGCAATTGCGACTGGTAAAAATTATTAAATATATTTGAAATGTAGTATTAAATAACTGGCATAACAAATGATAGTAATGTTGTTGGTATTTCGAGCCTATATCCTTTATTAAAAAAAAAAAAGTTAATCTAAAAAACTCAGAACAGTTGTACAATATTCTATATCCGCATATTAACAACTATACAGGAAGTGTATTTAATAACACTGTTGAAAAATATGTATATTTAATTCTCTAATAATTAATCATGATGAAAGCAAAACAATTTAATTAAAATACAAATTTTTCATTAATGGGAAAAAGTGTCTATATTGTAAACAAGAGGTTGTTTGTCACGTTTTCCCATTTGTGAATCGTTTGGAGCAGATTTCAGAACCACAACACAAAGATGCGAAATATCATGATTTTTACTATTAAGGTGATCGGAAACGGATTCGTCAGTGTTGTCATGGTATGACGACGATGTTACTAGGACAATTCACTGTCCTTTCGCTTGTAAATCAGAGATGGTTATATACCGTGATTTATGTTGAAAATAACCGACCCCGATTTACATGCGAAAGGTCGATTAGTATAATATTGACCTCTAGGCCTAAAGCTCAAGAGTACGGCTTGTGTGCACAGGTTAGACAACGATAACACCCTCATTAGTGTTGGGTTCGTCATCAGCAGATAAGTTGGAATTAACAAGAATATTACAGAGGTGTGGGTTACGAGTGTAGATTTTGTTTAGATCTGAAACATCAACAACATTACCACCATTTGTTGTGCCAGATCTTTAATTCTTCCATCTTTTTAAATAACCTAAACGATTTTTATCTGTCTAAAATTATATTTCTGCGTTATAACATAATGACTGGGTAACAGAAAATGTCGCTCAGTCAAAAAACAATCGCCTAGTAAATGGCGGGTCAGTCATCAATCAAAATAACTGAAGGGTGTTGAGATCAAGTGTCTGTGAGGTCCAGCGACGTTCAGTGAATTATTTTGTTGATTTTTAGTCCTTGTGCATAAAAACAGAAAGATTTTTGAACATTAATAAGAAGTATGGGAGTGAAGAAAAGGATGGCGAACCACAGACCAGTGGAAAAGTTGTGAAGAAACGGAAATATGAGAAATATGACGATAATTATCTGGGTTTTGGTTTTGTTTCGGTAGATGTCAGTCATGAAGAGTGTTTACAGTATGTATTATGTCTAGAAGGTTTGGCTCCAGAGTGCATGCTTCCAAGTAAACTAAAACTCCACATAGAAACCAATCATCCTAACATGGCCAGTAAATCTGGTGATTATTTTACCAGAAAGTTAAAAGAATTGAAAGGACAAAAAGGTACATTTTTGAAACAAGCATCAGTACCAAGCAATACTTTGCTAGCATCCTAAAAGGTGGCATATAGAGTCGCAAAATGTAAAAAGCCTCACATCATCGAGGAAGAACTGATTTTACTGGCTTCAGTGGATATTGTGAACATTAAAGTTGGTGAATTTGAAGGAAGACTACTTTCTAAGGTGTCTTTATCCAATAATACTATCAGTCGTAGAGTCCAACACATGGCCGAAGACCTCAATGATCAGCTAATCTAAAAAAATTATAGGGAAGGAATTCGGGTTACAGCTAGATGAGGCGACGGATAGTAACAAGGATGCTCATTTGATTTGTTACACTAGCTAGATGAGGTGACGGATAGTAACAAGGATGCTCATTTGATTTGTTTCACATGGTTCTTGAATGGTGACAAAATTGTGGAATACCTTCTCTTTTGTAAAAGTACCACTGCAGGAACAAAAGCTAAGACTTGTTTGAGATCCTTGACTTTTATGTGTGAAAACAACTTAGACTGGACTAAATGTGTTGACGTCTGTACTGATGGTGGTCTCTGTATGTCCGGCTGTTATGAAGGATTGCAGGCATTCATACGAAACCAAGTCCTGGAAAATGTGTTGAAAGTCGAGAACTTTATAAAAAACTTGGCCACGGAAGGCGCGGTTTTAAAACTGTGTGAGGATATGGGATCTGAACACACATCTTTGTTGTACTACTGTAGCTCGCGATGACTTCTCCGTGGGAATGTACTGTCCCGTGTGTTCAAATTACGACAGGAACCTTGTTCTTACCTTGAAGAATTACATGAATGTGCTAAAAACTTCTTGGATACTGATTTTTTGTCAAAATTAGCATACCTGTGTGATCTCTTCGAAAACTGAATGTGTTGAATCTCCTCTGTAGGGAAACAACACGCACATTCTAAACTAACAGAGAAGGTTTCAGCCTTCAAAAAAAGGTTACTACCATGGAGAATAAAAATGACTGAAGATGGTGGCAAAGACTATTTTTTCCTGTTGCAGCACTTTGTTACATCCAGTGAAGTTGATTTGACCCACGAACTGAAGTCTGTTTTGAGGAGCGCCTAACACAGCTCAGTGACTGGTTTGAAAATTACTTTCCATAAGATATAGAAAAGTTTACATGGGTCTAAGACCCATTCAAGGCTAAGGCCCCGTCTGAATTTACCTCTGCAGAAGAAGAAAATCTTATTGAGCTGTGTTGTGACAAGACTTTTAAAAACAAAATTTGGTAGGAACTAACTGAGTTTTGGATGTCAGTGAAAGATACATATCCGCTGCTAAGAGTTAAAGCTCAGCGAATCCTAATTCCAGTTGTGACGTCATATCCTGCTAGCTGGGTTTTAGGCAGTTGCTGTGATAAAAACCAAGTACCGCGCGAAAATCAATGTTGAACAGAAAATGAGGGTGACACTGTCCAATCTGATTCTAAGGCTTGAAAAGCTGTGCAGTGCCCAACAGGTGCGCGCATCCCATTAGTAATTGTGGTTATTTAAAAATGAAATAAGAATATTGTTTTTACTTTCAATTTACCTGTATTATTCTTTCAAATGGCTACTATGTTGTTAGGACATGAATACTAATTAAGTATTAAGTTGTTTGGACCTAACTACTTAATAAACAGAACTGTTAGATTTTTGTTTTTGCCTTGGAGCGACGTGAAAAAAATTGCTGAAACACTAAAGGCGCCGTAAAAAGAAAGTTTGGGACACGCTGCTCTAACCACCAGGCTATGCCAGGCCATCTCGCAAAACTAAGTTAAGATAAATAATAGGCTTTCAGAAATAAATTATTCAGTTATAGTGTCATTGAAGATTGATTGGACTTGCGAATGTGAGAAGATAATGTTTTTAATATTTTTTTTTACTATTATATTTACATAATCAATAATATGGAAAGTGAGATTTTTTTTAACTTTACGCAACTTAAACTTTTTACACGGTTTGTTTAACAATTGGGTGTCCTTGAAATTAACACTAAATATGCATGGCTGAGTTAGTTAAAGTAAAATGATTCTGCATATGTGAATGAGTAACTTACCTGACAACCGTAGTCAATATGTATCAGAATTACATTTTGACAATGTTTGTCGTTACATAGATAGAGTTATGTCACTTGCTTTTTTCGAAGGGTATGTAACAACCCTTTCAGATGCAAGATATTTATACACTCTGATCATGAAAATGCGTTCAGGTCATGGATTTAGAATTTCCAAAATGCGAATATTTTTTATTCTTAATGGCATTAGAAAACAAAAGAATATAGGCAAACTTTACACCAGTTTGTAAGTCGTATCCCAGCCATGGTAATCAACGTGTGGCATCTTGTAACGGAAAAGAAGCCAAAAAACACAAAGATCAGTGACAAAAGCTGGCTTTAAGTCCAAGACATAAGTGCATAACATGTTCAAGAAAGTTCTCTATATGGAAAAAAACTAACAAGATATAAGCTCACCAAAGTAAGGGTTCCAGCTGTACTTCCCGTCGCGTACATCAAGCGAAAACGAAAATTTCGTGGCAGGTATATAGTTTTTAAAGGAAGATGAACTTCCCGACTAGGATCTTCAGGGATATGTATATCCATCTTCGCCCCGCTCGCGTTAGGATTTTAATGCTGTCATAGATTGTGTTTAGTTTCTCCTGATGATGCAGTACGTCGGATGTTTGAGAAGTTGACATATTGAAAATAGTTTCAGAGAAAAGCAACGAAAAGGCCGGACGAGTGAAGGCAATAGAGCGGGTGTAGTGCAGGCTGACTCGTAGCTGGAGTAGTCCAGGCTGACTCGAAGAAGAACGAAAAGAAGCGGCAAACCAACAACACACCAAACGCGTCCTGTTCATGGCCACCAAGTGGCTGGGATCTATAAATCCAAATGCCTCAGAATTTGGTGTGGGGGGGAAACGGGAGTACCCCCAGAAAACCCACTTTCACAAGACAGCCGCCGAATAATCTACCTGTCTTGTGCCCAGTGTTGACATTAAAGGAAAGCATCGAATTTTGGTTAGACAATAAATTAAAATAGTATTTAGTTTAACTAGTTGAGGTCTTGAAGGCTAATCTTCCTGTCTTGTGACCAGAGCTGAAATAAAGAAGAAAAAACTAGTTATTATTCGTCATTCAATTGAAATATTATGATCAGATTTACTCTTTTGAGTTCTTGGAAACTAGATATGCGTTATATGGAGATGTTATTTTGTGTGGGGCACATGTCATGGTATGTAATTTAGCAGTTAGGGAATTTCGTGTCTCTGCGTCTTTATAGTATTTATGGGCTAGTGTTGTGAGGCGGTCAGTGATAAGGGGTATGTTGCAAATATCATGTATGTATTTGATAGGAGTGCATTTGGGTTGTCTAAGTGCCATTCTTAATACTCTGTTCTGTTGGAGTTGAAGTGATCTGGCTATGGTATTTTTCATGTTGTATGTGATTTGAGCTCCGTACTCAATTAGAGGACGAATGTAGGCTTTATAAATTTTAATAATGGTATCAGGTGTACAGCCTTTGTCGCTTCCAGTTAAAAGTTTTAAATGGTATATTCTATTGCTAACAGACGTGTTGATCGTATTGAAGTGTTATGTCCAGGAGAGTCGCGTGTCAAGTGTTGTGTCCAGGAGAGTCGCGTGTCAAATGTCATTCCAAGAAATTTGACGTATGAACTTAATTTGATTTTATCGCTTCCTGATTGTAGATTTATTTTTTTCAAGTTTTTATGATGTATATTCAGGCTGTGCCTGAATGCTATGGCAGTGGTTTTGTGAGCGTTTAGTAGGACTCTGAAATCGTTACACCAGTTGACTATGGCATTAAGAGTTTCTTGTATTCTGTTACTAGCGATTTTGGGATACGCGATACACTCCAAATGGCAATGTCGTCAGCGTGTTGCGAGAAGTATGTGTAGGTCAGGTCAGGAAAAGGTATGTTGTTCACGAAGATAATGTATAATAGTGGAGATAGAACGGAGCCTTACGGAACACCAGCAGTGATATTAAATGTCTTAGATATAGTATTGTTTATCTTAATCACTGCAGCGCGATTAGTTAAGAAGTTCGAGATCAATCTGGTTATTTCTTGATTAATGTTTAAAGAATGAAATCGATATCTAATGGCGTTGTGCCATACTGAGTCAAAAGCTTTTTTGACATCAAGGAAAACAGCGATCGTTGTTTGATTATTATTAAAGGACTTGTATATTGATTCTGTGATTCTCGTTAAGTGATCCGTGGTCTGTCTATCTTTACGTGAGGAGTTTTGGATTTCGGGAATTAGGTTATTGTTCTCGCAAAACAAAAGCAGTCTTCTTGAAATTATTCTTTCCAGAAGTTTGCCAATGCAGCTCAATGAACTTATGGGCCTGAAGTTGTCCGGGTTAGAGTTTTCTGTATTAGGTTTTGGAATTACAGCTATTTTCGCCTTTTTCCAGACGTCTGGGAAATATCCAGTTATTAGAGATAAGTTCATTATGTTAAGAAGATGATGTAGAAGGTTAGTGAATGCTGTTTCTCATACCATCGTCCCCAGGAGAAGAGTTATTAAGTTTTGAAGTATTAGTTTATAGTTCTCCTGTTGTTATTACTCTGCTGTACATGTCATTGTCCGTGGGAATATTCGTGTTTCTTTTCTGTGATATTGGCCGGAAACAAAGGATTGTATAAGTTCGGTTTACTTGACACATGGTTGTCTGTACTGAGTTTGAGTGATTGGTTAAATGTTGGTGAACTGAGCGAGCGGCAAGAGAAAGAATATATACACAAACACACACTGTTCTAGTCACGTGACACAGTAACTATGAATTTCTACGTTATTGAGCTGTTGAAATGTTCTTTGGGAAAATGTCGTCCTCTTGCATTAGATGGATTATGGACAGTCTGAAGAAAGGAGTAGTGTGTTTTGGATGCAACTACATACAACGAAACTGCCTAAAATGAAAACTACGCAGCAAAGCTTTTGTCAAAATGCATAGTCGTTAGATAAAGCTTAACTTGGTATGACGACATGAATTGTTATGATATGGTGAAGATCCATAATTACTTTAATATAGCATATTCAACCCTCTGTTTTCAATTGTGGAATGAAGACTATCATTAACAAATTCATTATTCACTTTACCATCACTATAATCATGTATTTTTTTTTTGTAAATCCACGCATTTTTCTAGATTCTGTGCATATAATTTAGAAATAATGAAATAAATTATTATATAAATCAACGTTCTACTTCTCCTCTATCCATATATTATTCATTTATAATAGGTGACAATCCTTTTTGTCATTCAATTACAGTAAGTGACAATTCTTTATGTTATTCAGTTGCAGTAAGTGACAATCCTTTATGTTATTCAGTTACGGTAAGTGACAATCCTTTATTTCATTCAGTTGCAGTAAGTGACAATTTTTTAAGTCATTCAGTTACAGTAAGTGATAATCCTTTGTGTTATTCAGTTACAGTAAGTGACAATCCTTTATGTTATTCAGTTACAGTAAGTGACAATTTTTTATGTCATTCAGTTACAGTAAGTGATAATCCTTTGTGTTATTCAGTTACAGTAAGTGACAATTTTTTATGTCATTCAGTTACAGTAAGTGATAATCCTTTGTGTTATTCAGTTACAGTAAGTGACAATCCTTTATATCATTCAGTTACGGTAAGTGACAATCCTTTATTTCATTCAGTTACAGTAAGTGACAATTTTTTATGTCATTCAGTTACAGTAAGTGACAATCCTTTATGTTATTCACTTACAGTAAGTGATAATTCTTTATGTTATTCAGTTACAGTAAGTGGCAATTCTTTTATAAGATGCTAAAAGAATTAGGGAACGGATGGGACAAATACGAATCATGTTTGTTTGTTATTGAATTTCGCGCAAAGCTACGCGAGGGCTATCTGCACTAGTTGTCCCTAATTTAGCAGTGTAAGATTAGAGGGAAGGCAGCTAGGCATCGTCAGCCACCGCCAACTCTTGGGCTACTCTTTTACTAACTAATAGTGGAATTGACCGTTATATTATAACGTCCCCACGGCTGAAAGGGCGAGCATGTTTGTTATGACGGGGATTCGAACCCGCGACCCTCATATTACGAGTAGTATGAATCATATTTAGCAACTTAAGTTTTAGAGTGATCTGTTGAAATGACTAACAGAAAGTGTTTTAAATGATGCAGAGTTAGTAAAGAGAGGTTTAATTATAAGTTACCATATGTGTGTGTCATAGCAATCTCTTATATAAATGTTTAAAAGGAATTTATGAGTTTAATTGTTGAAAAATATAAAGTTTTTCGTTATAAATGACATTTATGGTATATTGGTACTAAAAATTAAGTATATGGGGCATTGATTTGTACTTATTGATTTGCTTTGCTTGCGAGATGGTTTTGAAATTTCGAATATTATGACGGTCAACCGTGTACTCTACAATGAGCATTCAGCTTGCTATGTATATAAAGGTCTGTAAAGCATTCTACTGGCCAACGTGCGTAGAAAATGGCTATTTATATACTGAAATACAAAACTAGAGATGTGTTGTTGTGTCCCATTATTGTTTACAAGTTTCGCTAAACATAGGCAAAGTTTCTTCCGTGAAATTTGCCTGGCACAACAAGCCTATTACTCCTAATATAATAACTCTAAGTTAAATTTATATCAGGTTATTGTTATACCATTATATAACTTGATGATTTACAAGTTTTACACAGTTTTAATATTGTCGTTCCTTCGTTAGGTAGTCCATTAATAAATTTGAGTATTCGTCAAACTAATATTATTACTTAATTATTACAAATAAAAATATGATTAAACTCATATTTATATACACAAAACTAATCTTTAATAAAGTCGTTTACGCACACACATACTTCCCCAAGGTTATTAATTTTTATTCATCTGGAATCTTTAACTGCAAATCCTGATTCAGTATTCCTTGTGACTTTTGCAGACTCCTGCAACTTTCTCATTTCAGATTTGTGTTTTTGTCACCCACTGGCTTGTCTCATGTTTTTTTCCAAAAGTGTTCATTGTGTTAACGTATGAAGTGTACAGGCTGCTGTCAGCTTTAAAAATAGGTCCTTGTTCATACTATGCAGTAATTTCATGATTATTCTCAGATTTTTACATAAAACATAAAGCTGTGACGTAATTAGTTAGGAGAAAGTATGGTGCTGCAACTTGTATCTACGCCTACGCAGCACAAAGACATGTATGGACAGATCTGCGCATTTATCTAGATCTGTACATAGGAAATTACTGCATAAGCAACATTCTAAAAGTAGACTAGTAGTTTACCGAATGTAACGCATTTATGTATTTAACCGTTTAAAACATTTCCCTCAAAAGGTTCTGAACATGTTTTATATTTATCTGTGGCAAGACCTGCCAAAAGAGGAGTTAAATATTGGCTAGTGTAAATACTGACTAAATCTGTTTAATGCTTATTATTTGACTATTCAAAACAGATAAAGGATTCTGATTTTAATTTATGAACATGGGATTAAATGTTATTAAGTTGTAAAGCAGAACATTTGAAGGGGCTGTATCTCAGGACGAATGGTATGGGTGTTAACACTTTTACTAATAAAGCATCTTAGGTTATCTTCAGGTTAACCTGAAAACAAACAGCAATTCACGTTTTATAGTGCTCAAACAATTTTGAAACAGTAGCAAAAACTTCATATATTAAGCTACTGATCCATCACATGACGTCAAACTTTTCTTTAGCCAAACAACAATAAAATAATATTATTTATAAACATAGTGTATATCACTGACAATCCATATATTGTGATTTCTCCACAAATCTAACAATGGTAGAATAAACTTAAACTTCCATAACCAAAATATTTACTGTCAACTCTATAAAACACCTAGTTATAAAAGTTTTGTTACGTTATTTTCCTTTTGTGAGGAAATCCAACACCTAAAGTAGAGTCAAATTGACTCTATAGAGGTACTTCTGCGAACTATAATCCCTGTTTCCCAAAGTTGTAAGGAAAACCGTTCGCGTTCCTGTTGTGCTTTTATTCGTATGACCCCATTTTTAAAACGGCGAGAAATTATAAAATGTTAGAACGAAGATATTTACGCTGAACCAACTCTGGCCTAAAACATGAACTGAATGCCAATGAAAAAGAAGAAATTTGCGAACTTGCTAGCAAACATGAACATGATTACAGTAGATCTAAGTACCACTTGTCTGTTAACATGTATTTAATAAGGCCGCCTAATACTAGCCTGCAAAACACACATCGGTTTTGGATTAAGATGAAAACTATTAACAGTGTATCATGTGGAAAATGTTCTTAAATTAGTTTTAAAACCAGTGATATGTTAATTGTATGTGCTGAACTGTTCGCCAAGTGTAGAAAATTGTAATACCGAACCCTAGTGACGGTAGACACAACACAAGAATGTTAACGTCGATACCTACACGGAAATTGCCCTGAAAGGGATATGAGGATCACGGGTTCGAACCCTCGTCAAACCGGACATGTTTGCTCTTTCAGCCGTGTGGGCGTTATAATGTCGGTCAATTGCGCTATTCGTTGTTAAAGAGTAGCCTAAGAGTTTACGCTGGGCGGTGATGGCCAGCTGCTTTCTCTCTAGTCTTACACTGCTAAATTAGGGACGACTAATGGAGTTAGCCGTTATGTAGCTTTCAAAAAAACAAACAAACCCTGAAAAGGGTCCGAGTAAGTGCGGTTTACTCTGACCCTCATGTCTTAATAATATCCATATTCACCGGCAACGTTAAACCATAGCACATGAGGTCACATGAACCTGACCCTCTCAGGTGTGTAAAGACCTAAATCCCGATATGGAAGTTGAAATGAGCACAATATGAACGGACTTTGTGTCGTAAACTGTCCATATAAATGGACTGATTCCTGAAAGCTGTTTATTTTGAAAAATACCTGGTTTGTTTGTTCAGTAAGCTTGGAATCTTAGGAAGCTATAAAAGTTTTGAAGTATTTTATGTGTGTGGAAATATTTTGTATTCTAAATTGAATAATAAAAATTCTGAGGCCACGTTATTATAAATAATTGTAATTTTCTATTATAATCTGCATTCATTCTAGAGAAAAAAAGTAATTCATATTCGTTTTATATTTGTTGAAGATGTTTGAATTGTTCGAATTAGGATTACCTTCTCATTTAACGAAAAAAACTGTAAAATATTTCATTGTTTCAAAGTCTATTGAATTGTCTTACTTGAGATATTCATTCAGACTAGGATTCCAACCAAAATGATGCATAACATATATTACTGTTATTATTGGGATAACTTTATGTAATATTTTGTGAAATGAGATCTACATCTAATATAATGACAGGACACTTCCATTTTCCTTATGCACACGTCAAACCGCCCTAAAACATAACAATTATGTTACTTCGAATTTTATCATATCTAAAATCACCAAGCACAGCCCGAGAAAAATTAAAGAATTTATTATGATAATAAGTGGACATTTTAAAACAAATTTTTTTGAAAACTTATATTTTCAACTTTGATTATTGATCGAACGAGAAAAATTTTTTGAAACACTTTTGCATGCTTTTCACTTTATTAAATCAAAAAATATAATATTGTTCTCCACCTTTCAAAAAAATTCGACATCCGTGCCTGAATGTTATGAAAATTTGATATTCTCCTAACTTGTCTTCTGTGAAAAAAAAACATATCAAGTTAGTCGTCGTTAATAATTATTGCCTTTTCCTGAAATACTATTGTTTGTTTGTTTTTAGATTTCCCGCAAAGCTATATGAGCACTATCTGCGCTAACCGTCCCTAACTTAGTGTAAGACCAGAGGGAAAGCAGCTAGTTATTACCACCCACCGCCCACTTTTGTTTTTCTTTTTTACAAACAAATAGTGGGATTGACCATAATACTATAATGGCCTCACGACTGAAAGGGCGAACATAATAATCTGTGATGTCGAGAAACCCACTTGTTGAGAAATTTATATGCAAAAACGGCTCGTTTGGGTTGAGAAAATATTTTACATAGAAGAGCGAACAACGTTTCGACCTTCTTCGGTCGTCGTCAGGTTCACAAAGAAAGAGGTAACTGACCGGAAGCTGACCATATGTTTGGAATGGGTTGTGTAACTGAGTGTCGGAATGTAGAGGGCGGTGTTAGATGTTTGAATATATAATTTTATTTATTTTATTATATTAATATAGGTATTATCATAAAGCCTTAATGGCCAGTTTCGATGTTATATCCCTCTTTACAGAAGTTCCAACTTGTTGCACTGAAGCCTGCAAGATAGCCTTAGAACTCAATATCCGAGACCCTAACCCAACTATAGAAATTCCCAGTAACCAGTTAGCAACCCTCATAGAATTCACCACGATAAAGACAAACTTCATGTTCAACAACCAAAACTATATACAAACAAATGGCCTAAGCACGGGCAACCCAGTATCACCAGTTTTAGCCAATATTTTTATGACACAAGTTGAAACAAAAGCAATTAACACAGCATTACATCCACCACTATACTGGTACAGATATGTAGATGACACGGCTGCGGGATTCAAATCTACAGAACACATACTTAATTTTTTCAATCACATTAACTCTATACATCCCAACATTATCTTCACATGTGAACAGGAAGAAAGCAATCAAATATCATTTCTGAACCTCAAAATTACAAGAACCGACACACAATTCAAAACAGAAATCCACCGAAAAATCACCCATACTGGACTATACATTCCTTGGGACTCAGCACATGAAACAAAACAAAAACTCAACATACTAAGAAACCAAATAAACACAGCCATAAAACTATGCCCCCCAGATAAAATTAGCGATGAATTAGACAAAATAAAACAATACTTCATCAACATCAATAAGTTTTTTCCATAAACTGTAGAAAACATTATACGCACACACCTAGACAGAAAGTAAAATCAACCAACTAAAGTAAATATATCTCACGAATAAAAAAATCACGAAACCATATACTGCTGTATACCATATATTCCTGACATCAGCAAACAAATAACCAACATTTGGCAAAAACTAGTAACAAAATATGACATTCCAGTTAATACCAAATTTATTCAAAAACCAGGCAGAAAACTGAGGTCCATACTATGTAAAAACTACACTGACAAACACCACACCAACATTATTTACAAAATACAATGTGATAACTGCCACGACTTCTATATTGGAGAAACAAGTAGAAAAATGGAAACCAGATTCAAAGAACATAAAAAAGTCACCTTCACACGTTTTCGAACACTGCAAGTCAAATAAACACAACATAACCATAGAAAACACTCAAATACTAAATAAAGAAACAAACATAAACAAACGCAAAATTAAAGAAGCCTTACTTATACAACAACTTAAACCCAAAATAAACCAATATAAAGGAACGCCTTTATACCTATATTAATATAATAAAATAACTAAAATTATATATTCAAACATCTAACACCGCCCTCTACATTCCGACACTCAGTTACACAACCCATTCCAAACATATGGTCAGCTTCCGGTCAGTTACCTCTTTCTTTGTGAACCTGACGACGACCGAAGAAGGTCGAAACGTTGTTCGCTCTTCTATGTAAAATATTTTCTCAACCCAAACGAGCCGTTTTTGCATATAAAGGGCGAACATGTTTGGTATGACGGGGACTCAAACCCGCGATTATGAGTCGAGCGCCTTAACCACCTGGCCACGCCGATCTTGAAATATTATTAATCTAATGATAACTGAGTAGATCTAAAGCTCGAATGGCCACCTTATACACTAGTTCTATTATGAACTAGTGTGAGTAAGTTGATCAACCGGAAGTTTTCAGCTTTAACTTTCGTAAGCTCTTTATCTGACCGTGTTCGTAATAAAATGTAAACAAAATGTATAATATTTAGTTTAACAAGAATACGTTAAAAATTATTCATACAGAGTAAAATGTAACAAACTTTTAATAAAGTTCTGCTGCCCTTCGCTGGTACAGCAGAATGTCTGCGGATTTACAGCGCTAAAATCAGGGATTCGATTCCTCTCAGTGGGCTCAGTAGATAGCTCGATGTGGCTTTGCTATAAGAAAAACACACAAAGTTCTGCTATTATATAAACATATTTTCTAGAATTATAGATAAATGAAATTTTTATAGCTACTTTTACAATCCTAGTAGTATTTTTAAGCTTTATTTGTTAATACATTAAAACTGGTATGATTTATGACAAAACAACTCTATATAATGAAGTTGGGGGTGTTTGTTTTCTATGTTTTCTTTGTTTTCAGGCTTGCAGTTAAAAATCAAGTATAATATTTATTGATTTAAAATATTCAGCTGGATATCCACCATACTTTTACATAGTACTCTCTGAATGACTCATTTTAGAAAATAATAATAGTGTGAAACTTTACTGTTTTTGTTGGACTACAAAAGTTTTCAGTGATTAGAAACTAATAATGATTACATTTGAATTTTATCAAACACCGTTTACGTTAAGAGTGAGAATATTCTGTGTAGATATTTACTGATTAAATAGTTGATGGAACGTTCAGGATGATTTGTTTGTTTTTGGAATTTCTCTCAAAGTAACTTGAGGACTACTTGTGCTGCCTTCCTTAATTTTGAAGTGGTAGACTAGAGAGAAGGTCAGATATGTAGTCAGTAATACTAACCCCCAACCCTTTAACTACACTTTTTTTTTTCCAAGGAAGGAAAGATAATTGCTGTCACATCTTCAAGGCTGAAAGGGCCACACAGTTTATCCAGGTACCCTATTAATAATAACAGACATGTTATGGATAAGATTTGAGCGTTTAGATTATTCACGTAGTAGATATTTCACCACTAGCTAACAACATTGTTTTCATTTATTAAGTTTTATATTATAACTTTAGGTAAAGAACTAGGGTGCAGTTTTAATACATTAAACCTTGGAATAAGAAGGTTTATAAACACGTACAAAAGTTAGAAAGTACGATAAATAAATACATACCACTTTTATCAGGTTTTTGTTTTTCGCGTTCAGGTAAAATAAATAAAGTAAAACACTGTACAATAATTTATTGCAGTTTCTAAACATACCTCAAGTATGGATTTGTCAATTCCTATAGTTAATGGCCTGAAATACGTGAAAAATATTATAACGCCCCCACGGCTGAAAGGGCGAGCATGTTTGGTGTGACGGGGATTCGAACCTGCAACCCTCAGATTGCGAGTCAAACGCCGTGTGTGTTGCAAAAAAAACAACCAAAAACGTGGAATATATGTGTGTTTATTTATTCATTTGTAACACAAATTAATTTACTTTTTTCAGTAGTTATACAGTTCTGTATCCCATACGTTTAACTTTATATTTGTTTATCTCATTTCAAAACTGATTTTGAAGATACTGATTCTGTCTCACAGCATGTTTCTTATTCAAATCTACGATATAAACACACAAACCTACAGAATTTATCCGACTGCATTTTTACAAATTATTATATGTGGGTTTATGTTTATATAAATATTGTTTATATTCTGGTATCATTCTGTATATTAAAATATTTTAATCGCAATGTTTTATGAATATAAATTATTGATGGAACCCAACTTTAAGCCTCCAGGGAAATAATTCGTAAATTGTTCCCAAGACAACTGCTGAACGTTATTTATCCCAAACTATTGTAGCACGATGCGTTGTCTAGAATGTGGAAATACAAAAGTGGACTAATGATTCCTTCAAATACAGCGCCTCAGTGGCACAGCGTTATATCCGCAGACTTTACCTCTAGAAACTGGGTTTTGATACCCGTGGTGGGCAGATCACAGATAGCCTTTTGTACTTAATAACAAACAACATCAACAGGCCCCCCAGTGGCTCAGCGATATGTCTGTAGACTTACAACGCTAAAAACCGGGTTTTGATACCCGTGGTGGGCAGAGCACAGATAGCCCATTGTGTAGCTTTGTGCTTAATTCGAAAAACATCAACAGTCAACTACAGCGGATTGAGTTCATATAAAAAAAAACGTTTTTGAATTTACAATTAACAAGTCACGTGATAATGACAAGTAATATCAAGTCACAGAGAAATAAAATGTATCATAACAGAAGTTTGATATTATGTAATTCCAACGAAAACTGTTCACTTTTGGGAAGAGCATATTGCAACATTTTTTGATTATAAATATTTATACACTGTATACACTGATGTAATAAAGATGATTTCAGATCGAGGATTTCGAACTTACAAGATGGGGATATCCCTAATACTTTTAATGTCAATGAAAAAAAATTGGTTCAACTTGAGAGCAAGGACCACCCAGAAAAAGACATTCAATAAGATGTATCCCAGCTATAGTAAGAAAAGTGTGGCCTGTTGTAACAGATAATAACTCACGAACAGACAGATCAGTGGCAAAAGCCATCCATGTGTTCCAGACATTAGTTTGCAACATGATTAAGATTACCTCTGTGTTGAAAAAGTTACATAAGTTGCTTTCACAACATGTTTATTTATCCTCTCACACCTCAAGCAGCTAAAGAATGTAAGGAATAGTCGTGCTACTCCATAAGAATACTTACAGATCAAGTCGACAGATGTAACATCATTTAGATATTTGCGCTGTCGGACTTGGAGTGGATGCTAGGAAACTGTCATCCTCCTACACAAAATAGATTTTGGAAAACAGCAGGGAAGAGTGGTGTGTTTTAAACATGATAGCCTAACGATGGAACCTTCAAGATTATTTTAATATAACATACTCAACGTTTGTGTCACTGGTGAAAGTATACATGACTATACAGGTTTAGCCATTGTAGTATATTTACTAGTTTTGACGGCTGAAATGAAAAAAAAATCATATAAAAATATTCTCTAAAATTCCGTCAATTGAGGTTATCAGATATACTTCATGTATTGATGACAAATGTTCAATAATATGAGCACTACTCAAAGTACATTGCGTTTATTTTTTTCGAGACTGTAAGGCGTTGATGTTTTCTTTGGTTTTCTAGCTGTATGAGTGTGATTGACGTCATAAAGCTAGGTTACCAAAGTTAAAAACAACTGCTATATTCATCGGATGAATCACTGTCTCAGGACTATTTAATTAGATTCTGGAAACTGGAGGAAAGAGAGCTGAGGTAGAGCAAGACAGCAGAATAATTTCATATCGTTATTACAATAATTTAATCGTGTAACACCCATCCGCTCTCCAAACAAGTTTTTAAGCTTTCTAGATACCAAATAGTTCTATGTCCACGACTTTGTTGGTTAGAGAGTACCACATAAAATAGTAGTAATTTAAGTAAATAATACGTAGTTGAATGTTGTATATAGTGCAAAGACATTTTTGTCTCTTTAGATCCGCAGATTTTGGTAGCCTATCTAGCACTGCAAACGACGAAATAGTAATAAACAATATCTCTGTCTGAATAACATTATGAATGTTAAATACGTTTCACTATGCAGGGTTATTTGCGCTATTTACTGGCCATACTTCGCTATTCTTTTTTAAGTTCTTATTAGCAAAGCAGCCAGAGATTTCTCAAACATGACGTCGGAGCAACAGAGTGTTGTGTAGGATTTCTTTATTAAATGAGGAGATACCATAATTTAAAAACTTCGAAAAGAATATTTCATTTAAAGAAGAAGACAGTAATGCGTTGCTAAAATATCAAAACAAACATCCTATCCAACTAAGAGCGGATGATGTTTCCGCTTCTAGAAAGGTGGCGCAGCATTATCGACATTGGATGTTGCTTTCTGTCAGCTTTTGAATTTTCTGAAATAGTCCTTAAGTAGCAAAAACGTTGTGTTTATGTCCTGTGTTGGGAGATTTACAGACGAAACAGAAGATGGATAAGATTATTTTAATTTTTGTAAGAGAGAAAGGTCAGAGAAAATTACAAATTAAATTGCACGGATCATTTCAGTGGGTCTGTGACCATGGTCTGCTATCGATGACCTTCGGTTCAATACAGTTTGGCCTTTTGTGAATTATAATATTAATCTATGTGGTTTAAAATGAAATGCATCGTTTATGTTTTTCAATTTGATTTCCCAGGTAACTGTCACAATACTCCCTCCCCTGCGAGTGGCACAGCGGTATGTTTGTGGACTTACGAAGCTAGTAAAACTGGTTTCGATACCTGTGGTGAGGAGAGCACAGATCATCCGTTGTGTAGCTTTATGCTCAACTTCAAACAAACTCACAATGCTCAGTGGCTCAGCGGTAGTTATGGAAACCTACAGTACTAAAAATTGGTTTCAGTGCTATTAGTGCAAAAAACAAAAGAATACTTATTTGATCTTTTGTTTTAATAAACGATATCTGTACAAGTACTGTAGCTAACATTAATGCCATATTTTAAATATTATTCCCTTGATGGAACAGCGCTCTTTTACTGTTTTCTGTACATTTATGTAAAAGCCCTTAGATGCTCAGTAGTAAGTCTCAGCATTTATAAAGCTAAAGGTTGGGTTTCAGTTCTGGGCACAGTACAAACATTCCACCGTATAGCTTTGTTCTTAAGAAAAACCAAATGGAATTTCTTCAAAAACGGAAACTCAAAATTTGACTACTTAGAAATAAGGAAAGGCTAATACTGAGAAATTGAATTCACAAATAAACAACAACATTCAAGTAATATTTTCATTTTTTTGAACATGAAAATTCTAACTTATTAAATAACGCAAAACATTATATTCATGAAAATATTTAAAGCACTTAGGGTTAAGAAAAAAAATTACAGTATAAATGTTTCAATAATTAAGCCTGAATGTGTTACAAAAATTAATATACTTGTTTTATAGGGTTTGAAAATTATGTTATTAACTATTTACTAACTAGGTTTAGCACGTCTTACTTAATGTTATTAATTATTTACTAACTAGGTTTAACAAGTCTTGCTTAATGTTATTAATTATTTACTAACTAGGTTTAACAAGTCTTGCTTAATGTTCACTTAAACAGTTTTAAATATCATTTAGTTTCTAGCACTTAGCTTCCTAGTGAACGGAATGCAGTCGACTTTATATTGGGGCCCGGCGTGGCCGGGTAGGTTAAAAATGTTCGATTTGTAATCTGAGAGTCGCGGGTTCGAATCATCATCGCACCAAACATGCCCGCCCTTTCAGCCGTGGGGCCGTTATATTGTGACAGTCAATCACACTATTCGTTGATAAAAGAGTATCCCAAGAGTTGACGGTGGATGGTGATGACTAGCTGCCTTCCCTCTAGTCTTACACTGCTAAATTAGGGACGGCTAGCGCAGATAGCCCTCGTGTAGCTTTGCGCGAAATTCAAAAAACAAACAAAAAACTTTATATTGGATTAATGTTGCTTTTTAGTTTTATATGACATAAATCTTCTGCTCGGTAAGGCCAGGTGGTTAGGGCGCTCGACTCGCAATGTGAGGATCGCGGATTCGAATTCCATTTACACCAAACAGGCTTGCTCTTTCAGCTGTGGGGATGTTATAATCGGACGGTCAATCCAACTATTTGTTGGTAAAAGAATATCGCAAGTTGGCGGTGGGTAGTGATGACTAGCTGCCTGAGAAAAATTTTACATGCCATATATTTCATCATTATTCCTTCAAATATAGGTTGAAATGCTTTGTTTGTTTGTTTGTTTGTTTGTTTGTTTGTTTGTTTGTTTATTATTAAGCACAAAGGTACACATATGCTAGTTGTGATCTGCCCATCACTGGTATCAAAACACGATTTTTAATTTTTTAGTGTTATAAGAACATAAAGACTTTGTTACGTCATCGGAAAGCCTATAACTTCGTCATAAAGTATTAATGATTATAATCAATGATGCGAAAAAAAGTTGTTGTCTTTTAAACTGTCTACCAATAGTTACCTGAGAATCGCATCTGAGAATTATTTGTGAATTTTACAAATAATTCTATCAAGAAATTTCCATCTCAAAAATAACTAGCATATATTATAAAATATTATTTGGCTCAATAAATAAATTATATGAAGCAACACAAGACTTAATATACTGGTTCTGCTGGTAGTTCTCTGAAAATGTCATGATTAACTGACATTTTATATTCACTTGGAAATCAAGAGACCTTTAAACAACGTTTAATGATAAATAAGTTTAGAAAACAAGACATATTTATAATTATTTTTATTTAAACTTCCACTTTTTGAGGAAAATATTCCATATAACATCAATTAATCCATGTTACAGAAATTTTATTATGGACAAAGTAAATATTAACTTCTAAAGCATAACACGGGAACAAAGACAACTAGAATGAAACAAATCACTGGCTTTTCACGTGTTTATGCTCAAACTGCATAAAATCATGTTACAAAAACATTTTTATAATTCTTATATTACTAAAATCAGGTAGAAGACATATGATATAACTACATACAATGCTTTTGCTTCCTTTGTTTCAAGCATGTCCTGAAGAAAACAATAAACTTTAAACTTGTAACTTAATCAAGAAGTATGTGAATTTTTCCTTTTCTCTGAAAATGATTATACACCACATGGTGACACAACTCTAATTAAAGAACTAAACATAAATATGATGATACAAAATCATTCAGCTATAATTTATAATACAATATAAAACATAACGAAATAAAAGAAAACCCTTCAAACATGTTAACAGTAAAATGAATCGTTAGATGCGAAAAATTAAGAAAAAATAAAACCCTTTATTTGTTATGTAAAATAATCACAAACTATAAAAATATACTATATAATACAGAAGCAAACGAAACAAAAACCACTTTAAGTTTACGTTAATTTAAATATCAATATTATAATAATGGTCTATCTGGTCTATTCTCGCCAAAGGTATCAAAAACCTATTTTTAACATTATAAGGGGCCCGGCATGGCCAGGTGGTTAAGGCACTCGACTCGTAATCCGAGGGTCGCGGGTTCGAATCCCTGTCGCACCAAACATGCTCGCCCTTTCAGCCATGGGGGCGTTATAATGTTACGGTCAATCTCACTATTCGTTGGTAGAAGAGTAATCCAAGAGTTGGCGGTGGGTGGTGATGACTAGCTGCCTTCCCTCAAGTCTTACACTTCTAAATTAGGGGCGGCTAAAGCAGATAGCCCTCGTGTAGCTTCGCAAACAAACAAACACATCTGTGTTTAATATTTATTGTTTTTATTTGTATACACACAAAAGAAAGACAGTATCATGAAACGTCCTTTATAAGGATTAAATTATACAAAAGTGAAAAATTAAAATACTTAACTAATACATGTATGTACAAAATATCTTTAACGAAGAAAATCAGTCAAATATATTAAAATAAACTTAACAGAAATTTTCTGTAACATTGAAAAACACGAGCATACACACATTATTACGTATTATTATTCGAATGAGTTTCCGATTTATTATATTACGTACGTTACGCACTATTACTTCAAATAACCGGAATTTTAATTTAAGCTTAGTAGTTAATTAAATATTAGTATGTATTAAATTTAAGTTATTTGCCAACAAAATTGATAAACATAATTTCCTTTTTAACACAAATATATTTTAATATGCAAACACAAAAACACAATACAATTTCAAATAACGGTTATTACTAATAGTTATTACACATTATGGTTTATACACAACAGTTTTACAAACTTATAAACAGTACTGATTCTTATATCCGGCCTAGAGCTGTATAGTTTATTGAAGATGTAGGTCCATGACGAGCAAATTAATTTGTTGTTTATTGAAGATGAATGGTTGTTAAAGTTCAAATTCTGTAGTTTTCTGATTACTAAATGTTAATGACATTTGTAACTTCCTAGGCCTATAACATACTGACTGCAGCTGTTCAAATATATTCTGTTATTTTGTGTTTGGTTATTACTTTTATACAAATCACGCGAGTCTCTAGAACCTTCGCCAGTATTTTCACGTGCGATACTGTCTATTACTGATATTATATTCATGTACACACATAGTACATTGTTGATCCTTACTCAATAATCTCCCACAAACAGACGGGACTTGCTCAATACATAGTTAAGAATACATGCTACAGGAAAAAAGAAAAACTATACAGAAAGAAGCGTAGGTACTATAATAAACGAATAACGATAAATCCGTCACAACATGCACGTACACACACACATATAGATGAAACTACCCTTAACAAAGATAAAAACATATAGTGTGGTAAAACAATCTACCCACATCTAGAATGCTCATATAACTATAGTTAATGAACCTAGAAACCAGCAAAACGTCTTTATTAATATTTCATACAATGAATTAACTGTGCATGTACTGCTGCATCATTTTAGATGTTCAAGCTGGCCTTCACCAGCATTCGAACAATCGTGACATTTACGATGAAGTACCTGACATGTTATTACATAATTGTGGACTCTAATTGGATGGAAAGGATTTGTGGTACATTGCTTTAATTCGTCAATGGATTTTAGTGTGTTTTTAGGCATCCTCCAGTATCATCAGATGTCAAAATAAAACTTTTTAAACAATATTCAGAAGTTGTATAATTTAAAGGATGGATACATTTTTGGGGGCCACGCTGTATATAAATATCAGAACTTAAACAGATATTACCTACCCAATAAAAGTGTCAAAGACAAATTACGATAAATTTTAACAGGGACAGCGTATCCCCTCTGAAAAGGAGCAGTCTAATATATTATGTCAAAATAGTATTGTAAGATATTTTAGATAAATATATAAAATGAATATTAAATATGACTAAGCTGTGAACAGAAATAAACCCTTTTTTAAACTATGATTACAATTCATACGTAGCCTGAGAATGAAAATATAATTCAGCAATTAATAACACAAAAACAAGATACAAAAATTAAACCAAAATGAACAAGTAAAAACAAAATTAAATTGTTTTTAAACTTTTGAGTGTTGGATAGAATAATTATTGTCAAGTCATTAGAAAAACACACCGATAATGGTGAAGACTTTATTCTAAATATTGAAAGCCCTGATTTTTATGCAAGGTTGGATTATTTTAAATTGTACAAAAGTTCAGCCAGGAATGTAGGTTAGAGAGGGTTATATGCCCATGAACTAATACCATATATGTAGTAATGCACTATACTCCTTGTAGAAGTATCCCAAAAGTCGGAGAGTATAACAATGTTTTCTACAGTATAAATGTTACTTTTTAAATCCTTTGCGTTTTCATACGGTACACTACCTCTTGTAATGAAATAGTGTTGAGACAATATTCAGTAAAATTGTGTTTATTAAAATATTATCACAACCAAATAAAAACCAAATTTATATTGGTCATTATATCCGGGAATTTCATTTATTATTAATAATATCACCCATTCATGAATATTTTAATTTCATACAATTGAAACGTCTTCTGTTTTACTTTTTATGAGAAACATTAGATAAACTGTGTCATAAGAAACACAAGATAAATATGTGTTTTCTCTCTTGGACACAGTATGAATATCTTTGTTAAATTTGTCTCTTTCATGAAAACACATTACCTGCTCAATATTTCAGTATCTGTAACATACATATGCAGCTTATCAGCATGTTCAATGTGTTTCTGCATGCTTAGCATCCACTCATACGATAATGGATCAGTTTGCCAGAGTGTCATATATAGAGCAGTCCAACCAGATTCAAGCGACTTCCATACTACTAGCACGTACAACAACCATATCTAATCACTATGATGAAACATCCTTTTTTTACTGCTTTTAAGCGGTCTTTCCTAGTGAACTCGAAAGCATTTACTATTATAGTTCTTAACCACACCATTTATTTCTGTTAACAATATGGGATGTTTTCCTGTGAGGGAGAACCATACATCACATCAACAGAGACTCGTATTTCTTGCACACATATGAGCATGTTTAGTAAACAGCTTGCATATTGCTACTCATTTGTACTTTATACCATTATGTATGGTAGGTGTTCATTCCAATTAATTCCGGTACAATTAGCCAAAGTTAAAACATGCACTTCATAGTGTATATTACAACTTCTATTGAATAATCAGACTGGGGGATTATTAAGTGAAATGTACATTTTCACCACTCATAACATTTTATACAATGCATAAAAAATTTGGCTGTTAAACTGGCTTCTAATCTGTGTGGATCTCATTCGATACTCTAAACTGTGCAATTCTGTCTTCTGCCATATAATCAAGAAGTGACTGTGCTGATGTAATAACTAATGTATAAGCCTCAGCCCATATTGTGAAGTAGTTGATAGTGATTGGTATGAATCAATCACTTCTCTCAATCTCTGGGAGTGGACCATCAATACCCAGGGTCACAAAACGTCCTTATTTTCGTCTTTAATTTTAGGGTTATTAATATTTCTTTATAAAAATATTTAAACAAGGAATGGAAAAATAAGATGAAGTAAGCATAAGAGAATCCTTAGACCTCTTTAAAAACATAAGAATTTGAATAGAGATTT